>NC_081289.1:68298508-68424713 GCF_030490865.1 Poecile atricapillus | reverse complement strand
AGCATATACCAAGCAAATTCTTGTTACGAATGGTATTTTTAATAACATGTGCAGTTATTATAAGTTATTCTCAAAACCAGATAGCATAGAACGGTGATAAATTTGTTACATCCCTATAATCTCTATAGTGAATCAATATTCCTGTTATATTGTGTTCAAAGAAGTGTATACCAAACTTTTAGTTGTTTTTTTTTATAATAACAGAGTAAGATTAAGTTGTGTTTTCATCTAATATAGATTGTGTTAATAAGATTAAGCAAAGTTAAATTTCACTATGTTTAAGTTTGAGTGTTTTTTACTTAAGTTATAACTTTGGTATCTTTTAATTTTAAGTTTTGTTACTTCCTTTTATCATAATTAATTTCTAACAGGTTTAAATTTAAATTACTTCATGTCTTATTGAAGACATTTGTTTAAAATGCACAGTTATTTTCCTATAGAAATGAAGATAATTACAAATATTTTCAATTTATTATCTTGATTTCCTCAGACACTCACTGATGACATATTCATTCTATAATGTAAATTTATAGATTTCTATGATGAGCATTATGTATAAAGTGTCCTTGTATTTACAGGCAGCTTTATACATATTTTAATATATCTTTGTGTAATTACCTTTTAGACACGTGTCATTTGAGATTTTTTTGTTTTCTCACTACAGATGCATCTTAGTAGATAAGTTATGCAGCTGCTTCTATACAGAGTTTTTTTGTCTTGGTTTTTACTCTTTTCCTTGTTTAAAAAGATTTGCATTTGCCTAATCCAATGTATCTTTATTATTTTAGTTTCCAAAATTCTAAGACGATGTCTCATGGTTGAAAGTCAAGGGTTATTGTCATGAGGTTAGTTTACCTTTAAAGAAGTTAAAGTTGCTGGGGGCTCTTGGGAGTCTTTTCTCTTGACCAATTATCGGTCATTGCTGAGAATTGACAGCAGTTTTAGCCATTGAAAAGTAGAATCAACTTGTGAACCCCACCTTAAAGTGTACACCCAGAAGTCTGTAGTGGCTCTTTGTTTTCCTGGCTGTGAAGGGTGGCGGAGCTCCAAGCCTCCCGTTCCCTGCCCAGGCCATGCGGCCTGGGTAGGGGGGCCGAGCTGAGCCTGCCGTTCTCCCGGCCGGGAGATGAGGCCTGCGGGGCTTGCCCCGGGCTCTAGGCGGGCCGGGCCGGTCCCTGGCTCGGCTGCAGTTTTTGTTGTGACTGAATTCACCAGAGACTGCCGAGTAAAGAAAGGAAAAAAGCTCTGGACCTGCGGCAAGCTGAGACAGCAACCACACTGCAGAGCAGCCATGAAGAATCTTCTATCGGAGACAGCTCCAGCTGCTGCTCCGGCAGAGATCACAGAACCATCGACAAAAGCCTGGGCAAGATTTTAACTCTTTCTTATCCAGATGAAACTTGCGGATTAATCTTTTCATCCAGAGAGAGAAAAAGAGAGTAATCAACATGAAAAGAGACTTTATAAACTACTAGTGGCAAGAAAGAAAAGAGCCTTCAAGAAAGGTAGAGAATTAAGGAGATGCTTTAATTAAGCTGAAATATCTTTCTGTTAAAACTATGGAGATGGACAATGAAGTCCTGAGAAAAACCCCTTTAATTCATAATAGAGTATGGAGAGGAATAAGGTGTTCAAAGTGTAAATTTGAGTAAAAAGTGAAGTAATTGTGGTATAGTGAAGTGCTGAGAAATTTGAAGCCTTGAGAGGCAATGAGAAAAACTGTTTCTTAGTGAAGCTCACAGAAGCAGATGAAGAATACTTTTTTGCCTTTGACTAACTTATCCTTAAAAATGCTATCTTCAAACTCATGACCCATAACACATTTTCAGAGTGATGTGAAATGGGAGGGGTGGGCTTTAACAACAGTAGCTCTGAACAGCTGATATCAGAGAAACGAGAAACTATAACAAAAATAGTTTTCTTGTGACAAACTCCATAAATTAACAGAAAAGAACTTCTGTTTCTCTACAGAAACTGAGGAAAAGACTATAAGAAAATTAGAACTGTTTAAACCATCAAAATTATAAAGTTTTGTCTCTGTTGTCATGTGAACGAAAGAATAGTGAACAGTGAGAAATGAAAAGGTTTTTCTAAAAGTTTATTCTGGTGTTCTTATTCTTGTAGTTTGTCAATAAACTTTTCTTTATTCCTTTTAAGTTTTATACCTGGTTTGCTCTTATCTTAATCCATATCTCACAGCAAGAAATAAATAATTCTTTTTTCCCCTTTTTGTTAATTACTGGTTCAAAACCACGACAGTTATGAAAGAAACTTCAGATTAAACCAACTGCTGCATGGTTTAATTCGTCTGGTACCTAAGGCTTCTTGTCATTTTCTTGATACAAATGCTTTTTAAAAGTTTGCTGTGTTTTAAGCATCTTATAGCTGTTATTTTTAAACCCCTTGCTTTAAAAATGAGTTAGGAGACATCTTTCCAGATGAAGCCTAAGGCTCTGGCCAAGCCTTGACTTTACCTGGATGGAGAATTTACCAATAAACCCAGAAGTTTTCTGCATCAAAACAATATTCAGGTCAATTTGACTTGGCAATTAGTGAATGAATATAGCAGCTGGATTTTACAGTGAGCTTGGAAAATTGTTATCCGGACATGATTTTCCAATCTTCCATTGACTTATCAGCTGTGGCAGACTCTGGGATGAGAGTATATATTTAGTACATTTAGCAATTCATATTATAGATTATTCAGATAAGTTTAATATTGCATAATATTAATTATGCATCTTCTTAATAAGTTTTTGATTTTTGTAAAAGTGTTATTTCCTATGTGTATACATGTGCAAGTGTTTTACTTTGATGGTTTTTCATTTTCATAACAAAAAACCAAATACCTTACTTAATTATATAAAGAAAAAGGGGGGGACCAAGGCTATGCCTCGGAAGTATAAAAACCTTATATATCTTAAATTTTTGGAAAAAGCGTAAAGATTTTATATCTATTGCAAATAATTCTTGAACAGTCCTTTTTAAACAAGTCTTTTACGAAGCCAGTTCCATCAATTATTAGGTATTGTTCTAACAAGTACTCAAGCAAAGTTAAGAGAGAATTCTTTGCGTCTAGTCAAAGGTTCAGAAGCAAAAAGATTAAAAAATTCATTTCAATTAATAATTTGGAGGAAAGTCTATGTTTGTGTATTCACAGGTTCAAAGCAGAAGTAACTTCCTAGAGAAAAACATAAAAACTCATCAGCTGCAGAGACAAGCAGACAGCCCGGAGAGCAGAAGAGCGAGCACACTGACGTGAACTGTATCGAGACCACAGTTAACAGCAGAACAGCTTGGATCCAACATGCAAGAACAGTGAAAGTTGGGTTTCATGTGAAACAGTGGGAAAGTCGATATTTTAAAGCCTCATTTGTTAAAGCATGGTGTGAACTGTGTCAAGATTCAGAATCTTGCATGAGAGATAAAGTCCTTGAATATAAAGGTGAATCAGGTATTACCCTTGAGCTGTATCATTTTGTTCATCAACAAAATTGATTTTGCATTTTGTGCATCACTTTGTGATGCAATTTCACCTGCATCACTTCTTTTAGTTAACTCAAAGGAAAGTGTGCCTTATCTCAGAAAATAGATTTTAGTATAACATCCAATTTTTCTGTGTTAAAACAGAATGAAGATAAGATAATGAATGTTATTCCAAATCATGCTCTATACAAAGAGGCAACATCTTAATGTAATCTTGTATCAATCTTAGTTACACCTGATTGTGAAGAGTTTGACTTTTGAAATTTTAGATAGAGATTTATAACAACACAGCTTTCAATTCAAGTAACTTCAGCAGAAACTTTAGAGCAATTAGACAAATTAAGCTACTAGTCAAGTAAGCAACCTAGATCTATTTCTCTAGCTTTGAGTAGTTAGTTAACTAATGTTCAAAACTGGAAGCAGAGCGCTCTGTGGAACAGAGCAGCAGTTCTGTTGTTGGTGCATAAGGCATGAGTGAAAGAAAAATAACCCTTCTTGAAAAGTAATCAAAGAAAAGCTTTAGGTTGATTTTTTTTAATTTTTTTTTTTAAAGAGAAGGGCAGATGTTGGAGTCTGAAATACAGACTGTGTGCCCTTGCTTTTAATCTTTAGTTCTGAGATTCAAAGAAACACTGAATTTCATATAATATGAAATTCATGTGCATGTTTTCATGGTGATACATGAAAACAAATGTTAAAGTTAGATAGGAAATGTGTAAATGTGTAGATTAGAAAGTTTCTTAAATCACTGGGTGAAAAAGTAGTTTAGAGAACAGGAGACAAGATGGAGGATTTAGGGTGTTGTCTCTTGTCCTTCTTCTTTCTTCTTCGTGTTCTTCTCCTAGGGGTGTTTGGGGAGTAGTAGGTGATTGGGTAGAAAATGTCACAGTGCAGCACACAAGTGTTGGCTCATTGGGTCACTAAGAAAAATAATTTAGTTGGCATCTGTTAATTGGGTAAATGGACATATAAAAGACCTTGAAGAAGATCTTTGTTAGCCATTTTACCCCTTTTCTATCATAGTGCACATAGCTCCTTGTACCTTGTAATGCTGATAAGAAAAAATAAACAACTGAGACCGAACGAGAGAAAAAACCGCCTCCCTCTCATCAATCTTCAGTTCAAAGAGAAAAAGAACCCAAATCAAAAAGTCCATAAACAGACAAATTCTTTTCTTTCATAATTTTGTATTTTACTGTACTTCCTTTTTCAAGTATGGAATGTTTTTTCTCCCTGGTTTACCAGGTTGCTCTCATGCACATTTAAATTCTGTTTGAAAAGCTGCTGGGGACAGGAAAAAACTGAAACTAATTAAAATAAATTAAAAAATTCAACCAATCTCTCCTTTACTGGCCAAAAGGCAGGAGGAAAGTAGTAATTCCAACAATGCCATTATAAAACTGGTTCAAGAAGGAGGTGCAAAAAGGCCAAGCTAAAAGACAAAGGAGGCTCTTTTCTCCAGGATGCTGTCCAGTTTATTCTTGGAATGAATTCCCGGGAAAAAAGAGACAGAGGGAGAAATGGCGGGGATTTTTAAACTGGGTGGCCGAAGGGAGGGAGAAAGCAGGATTAGAACTTCAATGAAATGGAAGAGTGAGGGGAGCCATCCAACACCACACACCCAGGGATGAGCAACGGGGAAAAAACACTTCAGTGCAAACATAACGCCTGGCTTTGTGCAACACCGCACTCAGTTCTTGCTCAGCGTAAGGTGGAATTAAAGACCTTTGGAACTGAAACACAAACAATGTTTCCTAATCAGTCTGCTGCTGTTTTTCACTGTTCTTTTTAATATATGTATTAAACTCTTCTTCTCCAAGTCACACTTCCTGCTTCCTGTCTTAGCAGGGACAGGAAACATTTCTTTCTTCCTCCTTCTGACAGATGGGAAATTTGCTATGTCTCACCTACACCTTACCTCAAAATTCCTTTTTCAGGAGTCTAATCCTCTCATTTGTTCCTTCCAAAGTTTCAGAAGTTGGTTTCACCTCACTCCTGAGGGCAGCACCCAAACCTGGAAACATATTCCACGTTAAGGTCTTCACAGTGAGTGGTGCAATACAGAGATATATTTGAGTGATCTATACACAAAAAATTACACAAAATTATGGTTTTACACTCTTCCTCAGTAGCATCGGAAGAAACCAAGCAAATTTCAAAGCTTTTCAACTTTTTCAAACTGAAGCTTTCAAAACATGTGACAGAAACAGCAATGCTGTATTTTTAGGCCCAGTGCCTAGTCGTTCTAATTTTGTCCTTCTCAAGGTCGTTTTAGTCTGGAGACAACATTTATCTTCTTATCTACATCCTGTACCTCAATTTGAAGATGTAACATCTGTAAAGGGGTGCATCTGCTTTGTAACACCGATTCTTTTGATTGCTTCTAATCATAACTTTCCAAATAGTTACAATTTAGTTAGCACAAATCAATTCCATTTACTACACTTTCACTTCCAGTAAGGATTAATCAGCCCACAGCCAGTAGTAACTGAACATCCTCATCGTTATTTTCTTTCTGTCTTTCTCTCTCTCCCTTTGTCTCTGACATGAACAGTTCAGTAAAACCCCACAACTGACTTTGCCATAGGGTCTCCTTTGCACCTTCACTCGGCCCCAGCCGCTCCTGATCATTTGAAGGAGCGGCTCAGAAGAAGGGGCAGCAATCCCCCAAGGCCGGGGCTGCTCCAGGCCGCTCCCGGTGCATTGGGCTATTGGAGGGGTGCCGGGATGGCCTTTGTGACACAGGCACGGGGTGCCGGGGTGGCCTTTGTGACACAGGCACGGAGTGCTGGGGTGGCCTTTGTGACACAGGCATGGGGTGCCGGGGTGGCCTTTGTGACACAGGCACGGAGTGCTGGGGTGGCCTTTGTGACACAGCCATGGGGTACGGGGTGGCCTTTGTGACACAGGCACGGTGCGTCAGGGCCCTCAGTGACGCGGGACCTTGTGATGCCCAAAGTCCATTGTGACATGGCAGAGCCCCACCGCGGGTGGGAGGTATATAAAGGGCTTGTGGGGCCCCGGTCAGTCCCGAAGAGCGCCTTCCAGCGCCTTCCAGTGGCTTCCACTGGCTTCCCGTGGCTTCCCGTGGCTTCCCTTCCCTTCCCTTCCCTTCCCTTCCCTTCCCTTCCCTTCCCTTCCCTTCCCTTCCCTTCCCTTCCCTTCCCTTCCCTTCCCTTCCCTTCCCTTCCCTTCCCTTCCCTTCCCTTCCCTTCCCTTCCCTTCCCTTCCCTTCCCTTCCCTTCCCTTCCCTTCCCTTCCCTTCCCTTCCCTTCCCTTCCCTTCCCTTCCCTTCCCTTCCCTTCCCTTCCCTTCCCTTCCCTTCCCTTCCCTTCCCTTCCCTTCCCTTCCCTTCCCTTCCCTTCCCGTCCTCATTCTCTCTTGTTGTGTCTTTCAGGTGTTTTGGGGGCTGTTTTGGGGTCCACAGTTTGGAGCCGGTCGGTTGGTTGTAGGGTCGCAGGTAAGAATTTCAGACCATATCAAGAATAAAATCTTTCAATTTAAAAATACATCTTGAATGTCTGGCAGTTATTTCCAGGGGTTGGGAGTCAGGGTTTGGGCACAGTGGAGGTTTAACATGAAGAACCCACAGTCCAAAAAGAGAGTTTAAAATGTCTTATGGAAACATTGCCACTCCATGGGGAGCCCAAAGGTAAAGGAGTAAAGGTGGTGTGTGAACAGTGTCCTTGGAAAACTCGAAGCAGGAAATGAAGGAAGCAGGAAGTAATAAGACCAAAGACTAAAAAGAAAGATGATTTTGAACTTGTTGTCATTTTTAAAATAAAAATGCACATGGTCTGCCTGGGTAGAGTCCTAAAGGGTCAGGTAAGGCAGAGCAGAATGGGCTCTTCTGAATCAGAAAGGAACACGAGAGCTCAATAAAAATGTGTCATGGGGTGGCTTTACCTTTAAGGTGGTTTGCAGAGCTAAGGAAGTTGAAGCTGCTGGTGGCTGATAGGAGTACTTCCTCCTGACCAATTAGCAGTCATTTCTAAGAATTGGCAGCAGTTTTGACCATTAAAAAGTTAAGTCAACACCCCGCCTGCGGCACCGCCCCCAGGCCAGCCCTCATCAGGGGCGCCCGTGACGTCACAGGGAGGCGTGGTCCCGTCCCTCCGTGCCCAGCCCGGAGCCGGGGCACAGGCGGGTAGAGAAACCGAGCCTTGGCCTGCACCGAGCGCTGCAGCGGCACTTTTAAAATTGAATTCGCTTTACAATACAGCTGCGGCAGAGCAACAACATCTTGAAAAAACAACAGCTTCACCACCGCAGATAGTTTCACTGGACACCACACAAAGCCAAGAGTCTTTTGAGCACAGCCGTGCTAATGCACAGTTCTGTCAATCTACAAATCCTCCCACAGACATGGACTCAGGGTTACGGGACATATCAGTACAAAGTCCAGCATCTCTGGAATGGTTTCAGAAAAATAGCCGAAAGGCAAAAATCAAAAGCATTGTAAGATGCATTGTTGGCTAATCTGCAAATTAGAGCAGTCACAAGCTTCAGAGAGAAGCCCTTATTGAAGTGCCTTCAAAAATGGATCAAAAAGTTTAAAAATGTTGCATAATAGAATGCATATAGATGTTGTATTTCTAATGATATCTGTTGATTTTGTTTTTACAGAATAACGTAGAAAAACATGATATTTATGCATCCCAAGAAATTTAAAAGATTTTTCTTCAGTTTCAGTATTCTCAATACATGAAGGTTTTAAAAATGTTATCTTCTCTATACATCTACTGATAATGTAATATTGTATGATATAAAGTGATCAAATATTATTACTGAAATTACAGTTAATTTCTGCAAGATGCATTTCTTTAAAATTAAGTTGAAAAATCATATGATTAATCCTACAGAAAAAAGATTTAATGACAGGTTTCTTTCATTTTTAACCTTTCATTTGAATAAGTGTATTGTAGATTTAGTTCAATACAGTTTTCAGTAATCTCAAAGTTATATTAACCATATATTACCCATTTGCTTGGTATTTTTTTACAATTTTAATCAAGAAATTTTAATGTGAGTCCTTTTGTTATAAAAAAAAACAACAAACAAACAAAAAAACCCCCCCCCCAAAAAACAACAAAAAACAAAAAACAAAAAAAAAACCAAACCTGTATAACAGCATATATACCAATTCAGATTTTAGTTAAAAAAGTTAAACTTAATGTTTCTGAAAAGTACTACAAAAGCTGAATCGCAAATTACCAAACCTGTGGTGTTGTATTTTTTCTCTAGTAAAACTGCATTCTAAAAATCCTAACAAATTTAAGCATATACCAAGCAAATTCTTGTTACAAATGGTATTTTTAATAACATGTGCAGTTATTATAAGTTATTCTCAAAACCAGATAGCATAGAACGGTGATAAATTTGTTACATCCCTATAATCTCTATAGTGAATCAATATTCCTGTTATATTGTGTTCAAAGAAGTGTATACCAAACTTTTAGTTGTTTTTTTTTATAATAACAGAGTAAGATTAAGTTGTGTTTTCATCTAATATAGATTGTGTTAATAAGATTAAGCAAAGTTAAATTTCACTATGTTTAAGTTTGAGTGTTTTTTACTTAAGTTATAACTTTGGTATCTTTTAATTTTAAGTTTTGTTACTTCCTTTTATCATAATTAATTTCTAACAGGTTTAAATTTAAATTACTTCATGTCTTATTGAAGACATTTGTTTAAAATGCACAGTTATTTTCCTATAGAAATGAAGATAATTACAAATATTTTCAATTTATTATCTTGATTTCCTCAGACACTCACTGATGACATATTCATTCTATAATGTAAATTTATAGATTTCTATGATGAGCATTATGTATAAAGTGTCCTTGTATTTACAGGCAGCTTTATACATATTTTAATATATCTTTGTGTAATTACCTTTTAGACACGTGTCATTTGAGATTTTTTTGTTTTCTCACTACAGATGCATCTTAGTAGATAAGTTATGCAGCTGCTTCTATACAGAGTTTTTTTGTCTTGGTTTTTACTCTTTTCCTTGTTTAAAAAGATTTGCATTTGCCTAATCCAATGTATCTTTATTATTTTAGTTTCCAAAATTCTAAGACGATGTCTCATGGTTGAAAGTCAAGGGTTATTGTCATGAGGTTAGTTTACCTTTAAAGAAGTTAAAGTTGCTGGGGGCTCTTGGGAGTCTTTTCTCTTGACCAATTATCGGTCATTGCTGAGAATTGACAGCAGTTTTAGCCATTGAAAAGTAGAATCAACTTGTGAACCCCACCTTAAAGTGTACACCCAGAAGTCTGTAGTGGCTCTTTGTTTTCCTGGCTGTGAAGGGTGGCGGAGCTCCAAGCCTCCCGTTCCCTGCCCAGGCCATGCGGCCTGGGTAGGGGGGCCGAGCTGAGCCTGCCGTTCTCCCGGCCGGGAGATGAGGCCTGCGGGGCTTGCCCCGGGCTCTAGGCGGGCCGGGCCGGTCCCTGGCTCGGCTGCAGTTTTTGTTGTGACTGAATTCACCAGAGACTGCCGAGTAAAGAAAGGAAAAAAGCTCTGGACCTGCGGCAAGCTGAGACAGCAACCACACTGCAGAGCAGCCATGAAGAATCTTCTATCGGAGACAGCTCCAGCTGCTGCTCCGGCAGAGATCACCGAACCATCTACAAAAGCCTGGGCAAGATTTTAACTCTTTCTTATCCAGATGAAACTTGCGGATTAATCTTTTCATCCAGAGAGAGAAAAAGAGAGTAATCAACATGAAAAGAGACTTTATAAACTACTAGTGGCAAGAAAGAAAAGAGCCTTCAAGAAAGGTAGAGAATTAAGGAGATGCTTTAATTAAGCTGAAATATCTTTCTGTTAAAACTATGGAGATGGACAATGAAGTCCTGAGAAAAACCCCTTTAATTCATAATAGAGTATGGAGAGGAATAAGGTGTTCAAAGTGTAAATTTGAGTAAAAAGTGAAGTAATTGTGGTATAGTGAAGTGCTGAGAAATTTGAAGCCTTGAGAGGCAATGAGAAAAACTGTTTCTTAGTGAAGCTCACAGAAGCAGATGAAGAATACTTTTTTGCCTTTGACTAACTTATCCTTAAAAATGCTATCTTCAAACTCATGACCCATAACACATTTTCAGAGTGATGTGAAATGGGAGGGGTGGGCTTTAACAACAGTAGCTCTGAACAGCTGATATCAGAGAAACGAGAAACTATAACAAAAATAGTTTTCTTGTGACAAACTCCATAAATTAACAGAAAAGAACTTCTGTTTCTCTACAGAAACTGAGGAAAAGACTATAAGAAAATTAGAACTGTTTAAACCATCAAAATTATAAAGTTTTGTCTCTGTTGTCATGTGAACGAAAGAATAGTGAACAGTGAGAAATGAAAAGGTTTTTCTAAAAGTTTATTCTGGTGTTCTTATTCTTGTAGTTTGTCAATAAACTTTTCTTTATTCCTTTTAAGTTTTATACCTGGTTTGCTCTTATCTTAATCCATATCTCACAGCAAGAAATAAATAATTCTTTTTTCCCCTTTTTGTTAATTACTGGTTCAAAACCACGACAGTTATGAAAGAAACTTCAGATTAAACCAACTGCTGCATGGTTTAATTCGTCTGGTACCTAAGGCTTCTTGTCATTTTCTTTATACAAATGCTTTTTAAAAGTTTGCTGTGTTTTAAGCATCTTATAGCTGTTATTTTTAAACCCCTTGCTTTAAAAATGAGTTAGGAGACATCTTTCCAGATGAAGCCTAAGGCTCTGGCCAAGCCTTGACTTTACCAGGATGGAGAATTTACCAATAAACCCAGAAGTTTTCTGCATCAAAACAATATTCAGGTCAATTTGACTTGGCAATTAGTGAATGAATATAGCAGCTGGATTTTACAGTGAGCTTGGAAAATTGTTATCTGGACATGATTTTCCAATCTTCCATTGACTTATCAGCTGTGGCAGACTCTGGGATGAGAGTATATATTTAGTACATTTAGCAATTCATATTATAGATTATTCAGATAAGTTTAATACTGCATAATATTAATTATGCATCTTCTTAATAAGTTTTTGATTTTTGTAAAAGTGTTATTTCCTATGTGTATACATGTGCAAGTGTTTTACTTTGATGGTTTTTCATTTTCATAACAAAAAACCAAATACCTTACTTAATTATATAAAGAAAAAGGGGGGGACCAAGGCTATGCCTCGGAAGTATAAAAACCTTATATATCTTAAATTTTTGGAAAAAGCGTAAAGATTTTATATCTATTGCAAATAATTCTTGAACAGTCCTTTTTAAACAAGTCTTTTACGAAGCCAGTTCCATCAATTATTAGGTATTGTTCTAACAAGTACTCAAGCAAAGTTAAGAGAGAATTCTTTGCGTCTAGTCAAAGGTTCAGAAGCAAAAAGATTAAAAAATTCATTTCAATTAATAATTTGGAGGAAAGTCTATGTTTGTGTATTCACAGGTTCAAAGCAGAAGTAACTTCCTAGAGAAAAACATAAAAACTCATCAGCTGCAGAGACAAGCAGACAGCCCGGAGAGCAGAAGAGCGAGCACACTGACGTGAACTGTATCGAGACCACAGTTAACAGCAGAACAGCTTGGATCCAACATGCAAGAACAGTGAAAGTTGGGTTTCATGTGAAACAGTGGGAAAGTCGATATTTTAAAGCCTCATTTGTTAAAGCATGGTGTGAACTGTGTCAAGATTCAGAATCTTGCATGAGAGATAAAGTCCTTGAATATAAAGGTGAATCAGGTATTACCCTTGAGCTGTATCATTTTGTTCATCAACAAAATTGATTTTGCATTTTGTGCATCACTTTGTGATGCAATTTCACCTGCATCACTTCTTTTAGTTAACTCAAAGGAAAGTGTGCCTTATCTCAGAAAATAGATTTTAGTATAACATCCAATTTTTCTGTGTTAAAACAGAATGAAGATAAGATAATGAATGTTATTCCAAATCATGCTCTATACAAAGAGGCAACATCTTAATGTAATCTTGTATCAATCTTAGTTACACCTGATTGTGAAGAGTTTGACTTTTGAAATTTTAGATAGAGATTTATAACAACACAGCTTTCAATTCAAGTAACTTCAGCAGAAACTTTAGAGCAATTAGACAAATTAAGCTACTAGTCAAGTAAGCAACCTAGATCTATTTCTCTAGCTTTGAGTAGTTAGTTAACTAATGTTCAAAACTGGAAGCAGAGCGCTCTGTGGAACAGAGCAGCAGTTCTGTTGTTGGTGCATAAGGCATGAGTGAAAGAAAAATAACCCTTCTTGAAAAGTAATCAAAGAAAAGCTTTAGGTTGATTTTTTTTAATTTTTTTTTTTAAAGAGAAGGGCAGATGTTGGAGTCTGAAATACAGACTGTGTGCCCTTGCTTTTAATCTTTAGTTCTGAGATTCAAAGAAACACTGAATTTCATATAATATGAAATTCATGTGCATGTTTTCATGGTGATACATGAAAACAAATGTTAAAGTTAGATAGGAAATGTGTAAATGTGTAGATTAGAAAGTTTCTTAAATCACTGGGTGAAAAAGTAGTTTAGAGAACAGGAGACAAGATGGAGGATTTAGGGTGTTGTCTCTTGTCCTTCTTCTTTCTTCTTCGTGTTCTTCTCCTAGGAGTGTTTGGGGAGTAGTAGGTGATTGGGTAGAAAATGTCACAGTGCAGCACACAAGTGTTGGCTCATTGGGTCACTAAGAAAAATAATTTAGTTGGCATCTGTTAATTGGGTAAATGGACATATAAAAGACCTTGAAGAAGATCTTTGTTAGCCATTTTACCCCTTTTCTATCATAGTGCACATAGCTCCTTGTACCTTGTAATGCTGATAAGAAAAAATAAACAACTGAGACCGAACGAGAGAAAAAACCGCCTCCCTCTCATCAATCTTCAGTTCAAAGAGAAAAAGAACCCAAATCAAAAAGTCCATAAACAGACAAATTCTTTTCTTTCATAATTTTGTATTTTACTGTACTTCCTTTTTCAAGTATGGAATGTTTTTTCTCCCTGGTTTACCAGGTTGCTCTCATGCACATTTAAATTCTGTTTGAAAAGCTGCTGGGGACAGGAAAAAACTGAAACTAATTAAAATAAATTAAAAAATTCAACCAATCTCTCCTTTACTGGCCAAAAGGCAGGAGGAAAGTAGTAATTCCAACAATGCCATTATAAAACTGGTTCAAGAAGGAGGTGCAAAAAGGCCAAGCTAAAAGACAAAGGAGGCTCTTTTCTCCAGGATGCTGTCCAGTTTATTCTTGGAATGAATTCCCGGGAAAAAAGAGACAGAGGGAGAAATGGCGGGGATTTTTAAACTGGGTGGCCGAAGGGAGGGAGAAAGCAGGATTAGAACTTCAATGAAATGGAAGAGTGAGGGGAGCCATCCAACACCACACACCCAGGGATGAGCAACGGGGAAAAAACACTTCAGTGCAAACATAACGCCTGGCTTTGTGCAACACCGCACTCAGTTCTTGCTCAGCATAAGGTGGAATTAAAGACCTTTGGAACTGAAACACAAACAATGTTTCCTAATCAGTCTGCTGCTGTTTTTCACTGTTCTTTTTAATATATGTATTAAACTCTTCTTCTCCAAGTCACACTTCCTGCTTCCTGTCTTAGCAGGGACAGGAAACATTTCTTTCTTCCTCCTTCTGACAGATGGGAAATTTGCTATGTCTCACCTACACCTTACCTCAAAATTCCTTTTTCAGGAGTCTAATCCTCTCATTTGTTCCTTCCAAAGTTTCAGAAGTTGGTTTCACCTCACTCCTGAGGGCAGCACCCAAACCTGGAAACATATTCCACGTTAAGGTCTTCACAGTGAGTGGTGCAATACAGAGATATATTTGAGTGATCTATACACAAAAAATTACACAAAATTATGGTTTTACACTCTTCCTCAGTAACATCGGAAGAAACCAAGCAAATTTCAAAGCTTTTCAACTTTTTCAAACTGAAGCTTTCAAAACATGTGACAGAAACAGCAATGCTGTATTTTTAGGCCCAATGCCTAGTCGTTCTAATTTTGTCCTTCTCAAGGTCGTTTTAGTCTGGAGACAACATTTATCTTCTTATCTACATCCTGTACCTCAATTTGAAGATGTAACATCTGTAAAGGGGTGCATCTGCTTTGTAACACCGATTCTTTTGATTGCTTCTAATCATAACTTTCCAAATAGTTACAATTTAGTTAGCACAAATCAATTCCATTTACTACACTTTCACTTCCAGTAAGGATTAATCAGCCCACAGCCAGTAGTAACTGAACATCCTCATCGTTATTTTCTTTCTGTCTTTCTCTCTCTCCCTTTGTCTCTGACATGAACAGTTCAGTAAAACCCCACAACTGACTTTGCCATAGGGTCTCCTTTGCACCTTCACTCGGCCCCAGCCGCTCCTGATCATTTGAAGGAGCGGCTCAGAAGAAGGGGCAGCAATCCCCCAAGGCCGGGGCTGCTCCAGGCCGCTCCCGGTGCATTGGGCTATTGGAGGGGTGCCGGGATGGCCTTTGTGACACAGGCACGGGGTGCCGGGGTGGCCTTTGTGACACAGGCACGGAGTGCTGGGGTGGCCTTTGTGACACAGGCATGGGGTGCCGGGGTGGCCTTTGTGACACAGGCACGGAGTGCTGGGGTGGCCTTTGTGACACAGCCATGGGGTGCCGGGGTGGCCTTTGTGACACAGGCACGGAGTGCTGGGGTGGCCTTTGTGACACAGCCATGGGGTAGGGGGTGGCCTTTGTGACACAGGCACGGTGCATCAGGGCCCTCGGTGACGCGGGACCTTGTGATGCCCAAAGTCCATTGTGACATGGCAGAGCCCCACCGCGGGTGGGAGGTATATAAAGGGCTTGTGGGGCCCCGGTCAGTCCCGAAGAGCGCCTTCCAGCGCCTTCCAGTGGCTTCCACTGGCTTCCCGTGGCTTCCAGTGGCTTCCCGTGGCTTCCCTTCCCTTCCCTTCCCTTCCCTTCCCTTCCCTTCCCTTCCCTTCCCTTCCCTTCCCTTCCCTTCCCTTCCCTTCCCTTCCCTTCCCTTCCCTTCCCTTCCCTTCCCTTCCCTTCCCTTCCCTTCCCTTCCCTTCCCTTCCCTTCCCTTCCCTTCCCTTCCCTTCCCTTCCCTTCCCTTCCCTTCCCTTCCCTTCCCTTCCCTTCCCTTCCCTTCCCTTCCCTTCCCTTCCCTTCCCTTCCCTTCCCTTCCCTTCCCTTCCCTTCCCTTCCCGTCCTCATTCTCTCTTGTTGTGTCTTTCAGGTGTTTTGGGGGCTGTTTTGGGGTCCACAGTTTGGAGCCGGTCGGTTGGTTGTAGGGTCGCAGGTAAGAATTTCAGACCATATCAAGAATAAAATCTTTCAATTTAAAAATACATCTTGAATGTCTGGCAGTTATTTCCAGGGGTTGGGAGTCAGGGTTTGGGCACAGTGGAGGTTTAACATGAAGAACCCACAGTCCAAAAAGAGAGTTTAAAATGTCTTATGGAAACATTGCCACTCCATGGGGAGCCCAAAGGTAAAGGAGTAAAGGTGGTGTGTGAACAGTGTCCTTGGAAAACTCGAAGCAGGAAATGAAGGAAGCAGGAAGTAATAAGACCAAAGACTAAAAAGAAAGATGATTTTGAACTTGTTGTCATTTTTAAAATAAAAATGCACATGGTCTGCCTGGGTAGAGTCCTAAAGGGTCAGGTAAGGCAGAGCAGAATGGGCTCTTCTGAATCAGAAAGGAACACGAGAGCTCAATAAAAATGTGTCATGGGGTGGCTTTACCTTTAAGGTGGTTTGCAGAGCTAAGGAAGTTGAAGCTGCTGGTGGCTGATAGGAGTACTTCCTCCTGACCAATTAGCAGTCATTTCTAAGAATTGGCAGCAGTTTTGACCATTAAAAAGTTAAGTCAACACCCCGCCTGCGGCACCGCCCCCAGGCCAGCCCTCATCAGGGGCGCCCGTGACGTCACAGGGAGGCGTGGTCCCGTCCCTCCGTGCCCAGCCCGGAGCCGGGGCACAGGCGGGTAGAGAAACCGAGCCTTGGCCTGCACCGAGCGCTGCAGCGGCACTTTTAAAATTGAATTCGCTTTACAATACAGCTGCGGCAGAGCAACAACATCTTGAAAAAACAACAGCTTCACCACCGCAGATAGTTTCACTGGACACCACACAAAGCCAAGAGTCTTTTGAGCACAGCCGTGCTAATGCACAGTTCTGTCAATCTACAAATCCTCCCACAGACATGGACTCAGGGTTACGGGACATATCAGTACAAAGTCCAGCATCTCTGGAATGGTTTCAGAAAAATAGCCGAAAGGCAAAAATCAAAAGCATTGTAAGATGCATTGTTGGCTAATCTGCAAATTAGAGCAGTCACAAGCTTCAGAGAGAAGCCCTTATTGAAGTGCCTTCAAAAACGGATCAAAAAGTTTAAAAATGTTGCATAATAGAATGCATATAGATGTTGTATTTCTAATGATATCTGTTGATTTTGTTTTTACAGAATAACGTAGAAAAACATGATATTTATGCATCCCAAGAAATTTAAAAGATTTTTCTTCAGTTTCAGTATTCTCAATACATGAAGGTTTTAAAAATGTTATCTTCTCTATACATCTACTGATAATGTAATATTGTATGATATAAAGTGATCAAATATTATTACTGAAATTACATTAATTAATTTCTGCAAGATGCATTTCTTTAAAATTAAGTTGAAAAATCATATGATTAATCCTACAGAAAAAAGATTTAATGACAGGTTTCTTTCATTTTTAACCTTTCATTTGAATAAGTGTATTGTAGATTTAGTTCAATACAGTTTTCAGTAATCTCAAAGTTATATTAACCATATATTACCCATTTGCTTGGTATTTTTTTACAATTTTAATCAAGAAATTTTAATGTGAGTCCTTTTGTTATAAAAAAAAACAACAAACAAACAAAAAAAAACCCCCCCCAAAAAAACAACAAAAAACAAAAAAAAAAAAAAAAACCAAACCTGTATAACAGCATATATACCAATTCAGATTTTAGTTAAAAAAGTTAAACTTAATGTTTCTGAAAAGTACTACAAAAGCTGAATCGCAAATTACCAAACCTGTGGTGTTGTATTTTTTCTCTAGTAAAACTGCATTCTAAAAATCCTAACAAATTTAAGCATATACCAAGCAAATTCTTGTTACAAATGGTATTTTTAATAACATGTGCAGTTATTATAAGTTATTCTCAAAACCAGATAGCATAGAACGGTGATAAATTTGTTACATCCCTATAATCTCTATAGTGAATCAATATTCCTGTTATATTGTGTTCAAAGAAGTGTATACCAAACTTTTAGTTGTTTTTTTTTATAATAACAGAGTAAGATTAAGTTGTGTTTTCATCTAATATAGATTGTGTTAATAAGATTAAGCAAAGTTAAATTTCACTATGTTTAAGTTTGAGTGTTTTTTACTTAAGTTATAACTTTGGTATCTTTTAATTTTAAGTTTTGTTACTTCCTTTTATCATAATTAATTTCTAACAGGTTTAAATTTAAATTACTTCATGTCTTATTGAAGACATTTGTTTAAAATGCACAGTTATTTTCCTATAGAAATGAAGATAATTACAAATATTTTCAATTTATTATCTTGATTTCCTCAGACACTCACTGATGACATATTCATTCTATAATGTAATTTATAGATTTCTATGATGAGCATTATGTATAAAGTGTCCTTGTATTTACAGGCAGCTTTATACATATTTTAATATATCTTTGTGTAATTACCTTTTAGACACGTGTCATTTGAGATTTTTTTGTTTTCTCACTACAGATGCATCTTAGTAGATAAGTTATGCAGCTGCTTCTATACAGAGTTTTTTTGTCTTGGTTTTTACTCTTTTCCTTGTTTAAAAAGATTTGCATTTGCCTAATCCAATGTATCTTTATTATTTTAGTTTCCAAAATTCTAAGACGATGTCTCATGGTTGAAAGTCAAGGGTTATTGTCATGAGGTTAGTTTACCTTTAAAGAAGTTAAAGTTGCTGGGGGCTCTTGGGAGTCTTTTCTCTTGACCAATTATCGGTCATTGCTGAGAATTGACAGCAGTTTTAGCCATTGAAAAGTAGAATCAACTTGTGAACCCCACCTTAAAGTGTACACCCAGAAGTCTGTAGTGGCTCTTTGTTTTCCTGGCTGTGAAGGGTGGCGGAGCTCCAAGCCTCCCGTTCCCTGCCCAGGCCATGCGGCCTGGGTAGGGGGGCCGAGCTGAGCCTGCCGTTCTCCCGGCCGGGAGATGAGGCCTGCGGGGCTTGCCCCGGGCTCTAGGCGGGCCGGGCCGGTCCCTGGCTCGGCTGCAGTTTTTGTTGTGACTGAATTCACCAGAGACTGCCGAGTAAAGAAAGGAAAAAAGCTCTGGACCTGCGGCAAGCTGAGACAGCAACCACACTGCAGAGCAGCCATGAAGAATCTTCTATCGGAGACAGCTCCAGCTGCTGCTCCGGCAGAGATCACAGAACCATCGACAAAAGCCTGGGCAAGATTTTAACTCTTTCTTATCCAGATGAAACTTGCGGATTAATCTTTTCATCCAGAGAGAGAAAAAGAGAGTAATCAACATGAAAAGAGACTTTATAAACTACTAGTGGCAAGAAAGAAAAGAGCCTTCAAGAAAGGTAGAGAATTAAGGAGATGCTTTAATTAAGCTGAAATATCTTTCTGTTAAAACTATGGAGATGGACAATGAAGTCCTGAGAAAAACCCCTTTAATTCATAATAGAGTATGGAGAGGAATAAGGTGTTCAAAGTGTAAATTTGAGTAAAAAGTGAAGTAATTGTGGTATAGTGAAGTGCTGAGAAATTTGAAGCCTTGAGAGGCAATGAGAAAAACTGTTTCTTAGTGAAGCTCACAGAAGCAGATGAAGAATACTTTTTTGCCTTTGACTAACTTATCCTTAAAAATGCTATCTTCAAACTCATGACCCATAACACATTTTCAGAGTGATGTGAAATGGGAGGGGTGGGCTTTAACAACAGTAGCTCTGAACAGCTGATATCAGAGAAACGAGAAACTATAACAAAAATAGTTTTCTTGTGACAAACTCCATAAATTAACAGAAAAGAACTTCTGTTTCTCTACAGAAACTGAGGAAAAGACTATAAGAAAATTAGAACTGTTTAAACCATCAAAATTATAAAGTTTTGTCTCTGTTGTCATGTGAACGAAAGAATAGTGAACAGTGAGAAATGAAAAGGTTTTTCTAAAAGTTTATTCTGGTGTTCTTATTCTTGTAGTTTGTCAATAAACTTTTCTTTATTCCTTTTAAGTTTTATACCTGGTTTGCTCTTATCTTAATCCATATCTCACAGCAAGAAATAAATAATTCTTTTTTCCCCTTTTTGTTAATTACTGGTTCAAAACCACGACAGTTATGAAAGAAACTTCAGATTAAACCAACTGCTGCATGGTTTAATTTGTCTGGTACCTAAGGCTTCTTGTCATTTTCTTTATACAAATGCTTTTTAAAAGTTTGCTGTGTTTTAAGCATCTTATAGCTGTTATTTTTAAACCCCTTGCTTTAAAAATGAGTTAGGAGACATCTTTCCAGATGAAGCCTAAGGCTCTGGCCAAGCCTTGACTTTACCAGGATGGAGAATTTACCAATAAACCCAGAAGTTTTCTGCATCAAAACAATATTCAGGTCAATTTGACTTGGCAATTAGTGAATGAATATAGCAGCTGGATTTTACAGTGAGCTTGGAAAATTGTTATCCGGACATGATTTTCCAATCTTCCATTGACTTATCAGCTGTGGCAGACTCTGGGATGAGAGTATATATTTAGTACATTTAGCAATTCATATTATAGATTATTCAGATAAGTTTAATATTGCATAATATTAATTATGCATCTTCTTAATAAGTTTTTGATTTTTGTAAAAGTGTTATTTCCTATGTGTATACATGTGCAAGTGTTTTACTTTGATGGTTTTTCATTTTCATAACAAAAAACCAAATACCTTACTTAATTATATAAAGAAAAAGGGGGGGACCAAGGCTATGCCTCGGAAGTATAAAAACCTTATATATCTTAAATTTTTGGAAAAAGCGTAAAGATTTTATGTCTATTGCAAATAATTCTTGAACAGTCCTTTTTAAACAAGTCTTTTACGAAGCCAGTTCCATCAATTATTAGGTATTGTTCTAACAAGTACTCAAGCAAAGTTAAGTGAGAATTCTTTGCGTCTAGTCAAAGGTTCAGAAGCAAAAAGATTAAAAAATTCATTTCAATTAATAATTTGGAGGAAAGTCTATGTTTGTGTATTCACAGGTTCAAAGCAGAAGTAACTTCCTAGAGAAAAACATAAAAACTCATCAGCTGCAGAGACAAGCAGACAGCCCGGAGAGCAGAAGAGCGAGCACACTGACGTGAACTGTATCGAGACCACAGTTAACAGCAGAACAGCTTGGATCCAACATGCAAGAACAGTGAAAGTTGGGTTTCATGTGAAACAGTGGGAAAGTCGATATTTTAAAGCCTCATTTGTTAAAGCATGGTGTGAACTGTGTCAAGATTCAGAATCTTGCATGAGAGATAAAGTCCTTGAATATAAAGGTGAATCAGGTATTACCCTTGAGCTGTATCATTTTGTTGATCACTTTGTGATGCAATTTCACCTGCATCACTTCTTTTAGTTAACTCAAAGGAAAGTGTGCCTTATCTCAGAAAATAGATTTTAGTATAACATCCAATTTTTCTGTGTTAAAACAGAATGAAGATAAGATAATGAATGTTATTCCAAATCATGCTCTATACAAAGAGGCAACATCTTAATGTAATCTTGTATCAATCTTAGTTACACCTGATTGTGAAGAGTTTGACTTTTGAAATTTTAGATAGAGATTTATAACAACACAGCTTTCAATTCAAGTAACTTCAGCAGAAACTTTAGAGCAATTAGACAAATTAAGCTACTAGTCAAGTAAGCAACCTAGATCTATTTCTCTAGCTTTGAGTAGTTAGTTAACTAATGTTCAAAACTGGAAGCAGAGCGCTCTGTGGAACAGAGCAGCAGTTCTGTTGTTGGTGCATAAGGCATGAGTGAAAGAAAAATAACCCTTCTTGAAAAGTAATCAAAGAAAAGCTTTAGGTTGATTTTTTTTAATTTTTTTTTTAAAGAGAAGGGCAGATGTTGGAGTCTGAAATACAGACTGTGTGCCCTTGCTTTTAATCTTTAGTTCTGAGATTCAAAGAAACACTGAATTTCATATAATATGAAATTCATGTGCATGTTTTCATGGTGATACATGAAAACAAATGTTAAAGTTAGATAGGAAATGTGTAAATGTGTAGATTAGAAAGTTTCTTAAATCACTGGGTGAAAAAGTAGTTTAGAGAACAGGAGACAAGATGGAGGATTTAGGGTGTTGTCTCTTGTCCTTCTTCTTTCTTCTTCGTGTTCTTCTCCTAGGGGTGTTTGGGGAGTAGTAGGTGATTGGGTAGAAAATGTCACAGTGCAGCACACAAGTGTTGGCTCATTGGGTCACTAAGAAAAATAATTTAGTTGGCATCTGTTAATTGGGTAAATGGACATATAAAAGACCTTGAAGAAGATCTTTGTTAGCCATTTTACCCCTTTTCTATCATAGTGCACATAGCTCCTTGTACCTTGTAATGCTGATAAGAAAAAATAAACAACTGAGACCGAACGAGAGAAAAAACCGCCTCCCTCTCATCAATCTTCAGTTCAAAGAGAAAAAGAACCCAAATCAAAAAGTCCATAAACAGACAAATTCTTTTCTTTCATAATTTTGTATTTTACTGTACTTCCTTTTTCAAGTATGGAATGTTTTTTCTCCCTGGTTTACCAGGTTGCTCTCATGCACATTTAAATTCTGTTTGAAAAGCTGCTGGGGACAGGAAAAAACTGAAACTAATTAAAATAAATTAAAAAATTCAACCAATCTCTCCTTTACTGGCCAAAAGGCAGGAGGAAAGTAGTAATTCCAACAATGCCATTATAAAACTGGTTCAAGAAGGAGGTGCAAAAAGGCCAAGCTAAAAGACAAAGGAGGCTCTTTTCTCCAGGATGCTGTCCAGTTTATTCTTGGAATGAATTCCCGGGAAAAAAGAGACAGAGGGAGAAATGGCGGGGATTTTTAAACTGGGTGGCCGAAGGGAGGGAGAAAGCAGGATTAGAACTTCAATGAAATGGAAGAGTGAGGGGAGCCATCCAACACCACACACCCAGGGATGAGCAACGGGGAAAAAACACTTCAGTGCAAACATAACGCCTGGCTTTGTGCAACACCGCACTCAGTTCTTGCTCAGCATAAGGTGGAATTAAAGACCTTTGGAACTGAAACACAAACAATGTTTCCTAATCAGTCTGCTGCTGTTTTTCACTGTTCTTTTTAATATATGTATTAAACTCTTCTTCTCCAAGTCACACTTCCTGCTTCCTGTCTTAGCAGGGACAGGAAACATTTCTTTCTTCCTCCTTCTGACAGATGGGAAATTTGCTATGTCTCACCTACACCTTACCTCAAAATTCCTTTTTCAGGAGTCTAATCCTCTCATTTGTTCCTTCCAAAGTTTCAGAAGTTGGTTTCACCTCACTCCTGAGGGCAGCACCCAAACCTGGAAACATATTCCACGTTAAGGTCTTCACAGTTAGTGGTGCAATACAGAGATATATTTGAGTGATCTATACACAAAAAATTACACAAAATTATGGTTTTACACTCTTCCTCAGTAACATCGGAAGAAACCAAGCAAATTTCAAAGCTTTTCAACTTTTTCAAACTGAAGCTTTCAAAACATGTGACAGAAACAGCAATGCTGTATTTTTAGGCCCAGTGCCTAGTCGTTCTAATTTTGTCCTTCTCAAGGTCGTTTTAGTCTGGAGACAACATTTATCTTCTTATCTACATCCTGTACCTCAATTTGAAGATGTAACATCTGTAAAGGGGTGCATCTGCTTTGTAACACCGATTCTTTTGATTGCTTCTAATCATAACTTTCCAAATAGTTACAATTTAGTTAGCACAAATCAATTCCATTTACTACACTTTCACTTCCAGTAAGGATTAATCAGCCCACAGCCAGTAGTAACTGAACATCCTCATCGTTATTTTCTTTCTGTCTTTCTCTCTCTCCCTTTGTCTCTGACATGAACAGTTCAGTAAAACCCCACAACTGACTTTGCCATAGGGTCTCCTTTGCACCTTCACTCGGCCCCAGCCGCTCCTGATCATTTGAAGGAGCGGCTCAGAAGAAGGGGCAGCAATCCCCCAAGGCCGGGGCTGCTCCAGGCCGCTCCCGGTGCATTGGGCTATTGGAGGGGTGCCGGGATGGCCTTTGTGACACAGGCACGGGGTGCCGGGGTGGCCTTTGTGACACAGGCACGGAGTGCTGGGGTGGCCTTTGTGACACAGGCATGGGGTGCCGGGGTGGCCTTTGTGACACAGGCACGGAGTGCTGGGGTGGCCTTTGTGACACAGCCATGGGGTAGGGGGTGGCCTTTGTGACACAGGCACGGTGCGTCAGGGCCCTCGGTGACACGGGACCTTGTGATGCCCAAAGTCCATTGTGACATGGCAGAGCCCCACCGCGGGTGGGAGGTATATAAAGGGCTTGTGGGGCCCCGGTCAGTCCCGAAGAGCGCCTTCCAGCACCTTCCAGTGGCTTCCACTGGCTTCCCGTGGCTTCCAGTGGCTTCCCGTGGCTTCCCTTCCCTTCCCTTCCCTTCCCTTCCCTTCCCTTCCCTTCCCTTCCCTTCCCTTCCCTTCCCTTCCCTTCCCTTCCCTTCCCTTCCCTTCCCTTCCCTTCCCTTCCCTTCCCTTCCCTTCCCTTCCCTTCCCTTCCCTTCCCTTCCCTTCCCTTCCCTTCCCTTCCCTTCCCTTCCCTTCCCTTCCCTTCCCTTCCCTTCCCTTCCCTTCCCTTCCCTACCCTTCCCTTCCCTTCCCTTCCCTTCCCTTCCCTTCCCTTCCCTTCCCTTCCCTTCCCTTCCCTTCCCTTCCCTTCCCTTCCCTTCCCTTCCCTTCCCTTCCCTTCCCGCACCTTCCCGCACCTTCCCTTCCCTTCCCGCACCTTCCCGCACCTTCCCGCACCTTCCCGCACCTTCCCGCACCTTCCCTTCCCTTCCCTTCCCTTCCCTTCCCTTCCCTTCCCTTCCCTTCCCTTCCCTTCCCTTCCCTTCCCTTCCCTTCCCTTCCCTTCCCTTCCCTTCCCTTCCCTTCCCTTCCCTTCCCTTCCCTTCCCTTCCCTTCCCTTCCCTTCCCTTCCCGCACCTTCCCGCACCTTCCCGCACCTTCCCGCACCTTCCCGCACCTTCCCTTCCCTTCCCTTCCCGTCCTCATTCTCTCTTGTTGTGTCTTTCAGGTGTTTTGGGGGCTGTTTTGGGGTCCACAGTTTGGAGCCGGTCGGTTGGTTGTAGAGTCGCAGGTAAGAATTTCAGACCATATCAAGAATAAAATCTTTCAATTTAAAAATACATCTTGAATGTCTGGCAGTTATTTCCAGGGGTTGGGAGTCAGGGTTTGGGCACAGTGGAGGTTTAACATGAAGAACCCACAGTCCAAAAAGAGAGTTTAAAATGTCTTATGGAAACATTGCCACTCCATGGGGAGCCCAAAGGTAAAGGAGTAAAGGTGGTGTGTGAACAGTGTCCTTGGAAAACTCGAAGCAGGAAATGAAGGAAGCAGGAAGTAATAAGACCAAAGACTAAAAAGAAAGATGATTTTGAACTTGTTGTCGTTTTTAAAATAAAAATGCACATGGTCTGCCTGGGTAGAGTCCTAAAGGGTCAGGTAAGGCAGAGCAGAATGGGCTCTTCTGAATCAGAAAGGAACACGAGAGCTCAATAAAAATGTGTCATGGGGTGGCTTTACCTTTAAGGTGGTTTGCAGAGCTAAGGAAGTTGAAGCTGCTGGTGGCTGATAGGAGTACTTCCTCCTGACCAATTAGCAGTCATTTCTAAGAATTGGCAGCAGTTTTGACCATTAAAAAGTTAAGTCAACACCCCGCCTGCGGCACCGCCCCCAGGCCAGCCCTCATCAGGGGCGCCCGTGACGTCACAGGGAGGCGTGGTCCCGTCCCTCCGTGCCCAGCCCGGAGCCGGGGCACAGGCGGGTAGAGAAACCGAGCCTTGGCCTGCACCGAGCGCTGCAGCGGCACTTTTAAAATTGAATTCGCTTTACAATACAGCTGCGGCAGAGCAACAACATCTTGAAAAAACAACAGCTTCACCACCGCAGATAGTTTCACTGGACACCACACAAAGCCAAGAGTCTTTTGAGCACAGCCGTGCTAATGCACAGTTCTGTCAATCTACAAATCCTCCCACAGACATGGACTCAGGGTTACGGGACATATCAGTACAAAGTCCAGCATCTCTGGAATGGTTTCAGAAAAATAGCCGAAAGGCAAAAATCAAAAGCATTGTAAGATGCATTGTTGGCTAATCTGCAAATTAGAGCAGTCACAAGCTTCAGAGAGAAGCCCTTATTGAAGTGCCTTCAAAAATGGATCAAAAAGTTTAAAAATGTTGCATAATAGAATGCATATAGATGTTGTATTTCTAATGATATCTGTTGATTTTGTTTTTACAGAATAACGTAGAAAAACATGATATTTATGCATCCCAAGAAATTTAAAAGATTTTTCTTCAGTTTCAGTATTCTCAATACATGAAGGTTTTAAAAATGTTATCTTCTCTATACATCTACTGATAATGTAATATTGTATGATATAAAGTGATCAAATATTATTACTGAAATTACATTAATTAATTTCTGCAAGATGCATTTCTTTAAAATTAAGTTGAAAAATCATATGATTAATCCTACAGAAAAAAGATTTAATGACAGGTTTCTTTCATTTTTAACCTTTCATTTGAATAAGTGTATTGTAGATTTAGTTCAATACAGTTTTCAGTAATCTCAAAGTTATATTAACCATATATTACCCATTTGCTTGGTATTTTTTTTACAATTTTAATCAAGAAATTTTAATGTGAGTCCTTTTGTTATAAAAAAAAACAACAAACAAACAAAAAAACCCCCCCCAAAAAACAACAAAAAACAAAAAACAAAAAAAAAACCAAACCTGTATAACAGCATATATACCAATTCAGATTTTAGTTAAAAAAGTTAAACTTAATGTTTCTGAAAAGTACTACAAAAGCTGAATCGCAAATTACCAAACCTGTGGTGTTGTATTTTTTCTCTAGTAAAACTGCATTCTAAAAATCCTAACAAATTTAAGCATATACCAAGCAAATTCTTGTTACAAATGGTATTTTTAATAACATGTGCAGTTATTATAAGTTATTCTCAAAACCAGATAGCATAGAACGGTGATAAATTTGTTACATCCCTATAATCTCTATAGTGAATCAATATTCCTGTTATATTGTGTTCAAAGAAGTGTATACCAAACTTTTAGTTGTTTTTTTTTATAATAACAGAGTAAGATTAAGTTGTGTTTTCATCTAATATAGATTGTGTTAATAAGATTAAGCAAAGTTAAATTTCACTATGTTTAAGTTTGAGTGTTTTTTACTTAAGTTATAACTTTGGTATCTTTTAATTTTAAGTTTTGTTACTTCCTTTTATCATAATTAATTTCTAACAGGTTTAAATTTAAATTACTTCATGTCTTATTGAAGACATTTGTTTAAAATGCACAGTTATTTTCCTATAGAAATGAAGATAATTACAAATATTTTCAATTTATTATCTTGATTTCCTCAGACACTCACTGATGACATATTCATTCTATAATGTAAATTTATAGATTTCTATGATGAGCATTATGTATAAAGTGTCCTTGTATTTACAGGCAGCTTTATACATATTTTAATATATCTTTGTGTAATTACCTTTTAGACACGTGTCATTTGAGATTTTTTTGTTTTCTCACTACAGATGCATCTTAGTAGATAAGTTATGCAGCTGCTTCTATACAGAGTTTTTTTGTCTTGGTTTTTACTCTTTTCCTTGTTTAAAAAGATTTGCATTTGCCTAATCCAATGTATCTTTATTATTTTAGTTTCCAAAATTCTAAGACGATGTCTCATGGTTGAAAGTCAAGGGTTATTGTCATGAGGTTAGTTTACCTTTAAAGAAGTTAAAGTTGCTGGGGGCTCTTGGGAGTCTTTTCTCTTGACCAATTATCGGTCATTGCTGAGAATTGACAGCAGTTTTAGCCATTGAAAAGTAGAATCAACTTGTGAACCCCACCTTAAAGTGTACACCCAGAAGTCTGTAGTGGCTCTTTGTTTTCCTGGCTGTGAAGGGTGGCGGAGCTCCAAGCCTCCCGTTCCCTGCCCAGGCCATGCGGCCTGGGTAGGGGGGCCGAGCTGAGCCTGCCGTTCTCCCGGCCGGGAGATGAGGCCTGCGGGGCTTGCCCCGGGCTCTAGGCGGGCCGGGCCGGTCCCTGGCTCGGCTGCAGTTTTTGTTGTGACTGAATTCACCAGAGACTGCCGAGTAAAGAAAGGAAAAAAGCTCTGGACCTGCGGCAAGCTGAGACAGCAACCACACTGCAGAGCAGCCATGAAGAATCTTCTATCGGAGACAGCTCCAGCTGCTGCTCCGGCAGAGATCACAGAACCATCGACAAAAGCCTGGGCAAGATTTTAACTCTTTCTTATCCAGATGAAACTTGCGGATTAATCTTTTCATCCAGAGAGAGAAAAAGAGAGTAATCAACATGAAAAGAGACTTTATAAACTACTAGTGGCAAGAAAGAAAAGAGCCTTCAAGAAAGGTAGAGAATTAAGGAGATGCTTTAATTAAGCTGAAATATCTTTCTGTTAAAACTATGGAGATGGACAATGAAGTCCTGAGAAAAACCCCTTTAATTCATAATAGAGTATGGAGAGGAATAAGGTGTTCAAAGTGTAAATTTGAGTAAAAAGTGAAGTAATTGTGGTATAGTGAAGTGCTGAGAAATTTGAAGCCTTGAGAGGCAATGAGAAAAACTGTTTCTTAGTGAAGCTCACAGAAGCAGATGAAGAATACTTTTTTGCCTTTGACTAACTTATCCTTAAAAATGCTATCTTCAAACTCATGACCCATAACACATTTTCAGAGTGATGTGAAATGGGAGGGGTGGGCTTTAACAACAGTAGCTCTGAACAGCTGATATCAGAGAAACGAGAAACTATAACAAAAATAGTTTTCTTGTGACAAACTCCATAAATTAACAGAAAAGAACTTCTGTTTCTCTACAGAAACTGAGGAAAAGACTATAAGAAAATTAGAACTGTTTAAACCATCAAAATTATAAAGTTTTGTCTCTGTTGTCATGTGAACGAAAGAATAGTGAACAGTGAGAAATGAAAAGGTTTTTCTAAAAGTTTATTCTGGTGTTCTTATTCTTGTAGTTTGTCAATAAACTTTTCTTTATTCCTTTTAAGTTTTATACCTGGTTTGCTCTTATCTTAATCCATATCTCACAGCAAGAAATAAATAATTCTTTTTTCCCCTTTTTGTTAATTACTGGTTCAAAACCACGACAGTTATGAAAGAAACTTCAGATTAAACCAACTGCTGCATGGTTTAATTTGTCTGGTACCTAAGGCTTCTTGTCATTTTCTTGATACAAATGCTTTTTAAAAGTTTGCTGTGTTTTAAGCATCTTATAGCTGTTATTTTTAAACCCCTTGCTTTAAAAATGAGTTAGGAGACATCTTTCCAGATGAAGCCTAAGGCTCTGGCCAAGCCTTGACTTTACCAGGATGGAGAATTTACCAATAAACCCAGAAGTTTTCTGCATCAAAACAATATTCAGGTCAATTTGACTTGGCAATTAGTGAATGAATATAGCAGCTGGATTTTACAGTGAGCTTGGAAAATTGTTATCTGGACATGATTTTCCAATCTTCCATTGACTTATCAGCTGTGGCAGACTCTGGGATGAGAGTATATATTTAGTACATTTAGCAATTCATATTATAGATTATTCAGATAAGTTTAATATTGCATAATATTAATTATGCATCTTCTTAATAAGTTTTTGATTTTTGTAAAAGTGTTATTTCCTATGTGTATACATGTGCAAGTGTTTTACTTTGATGGTTTTTCATTTTCATAACAAAAAACCAAATACCTTACTTAATTATATAAAGAAAAAGGGGGGGACCAAGGCTATGCCTCGGAAGTATAAAAACCTTATATATCTTAAATTTTTGGAAAAAGCGTAAAGATTTTATGTCTATTGCAAATAATTCTTGAACAGTCCTTTTTAAACAAGTCTTTTACGAAGCCAGTTCCATCAATTATTAGGTATTGTTCTAACAAGTACTCAAGCAAAGTTAAGTGAGAATTCTTTGCGTCTAGTCAAAGGTTCAGAAGCAAAAAGATTAAAAAATTCATTTCAATTAATAATTTGGAGGAAAGTCTATGTTTGTGTATTCACAGGTTCAAAGCAGAAGTAACTTCCTAGAGAAAAACATAAAAACTCATCAGCTGCAGAGACAAGCAGACAGCCTGGAGAGCAGAAGAGCGAGCACACTGACGTGAACTGTATCGAGACCACAGTTAACAGCAGAACAGCTTGGATCCAACATGCAAGAACAGTGAAAGTTGGGTTTCATGTGAAACAGTGGGAAAGTCGATATTTTAAAGCCTCATTTGTTAAAGCATGGTGTGAACTGTGTCAAGATTCAGAATCTTGCATGAGAGATAAAGTCCTTGAATATAAAGGTGAATCAGGTATTACCCTTGAGCTGTATCATTTTGTTGATCACTTTGTGATGCAATTTCACCTGCATCACTTCTTTTAGTTAACTCAAAGGAAAGTGTGCCTTATCTCAGAAAATAGATTTTAGTATAACATCCAATTTTTCTGTGTTAAAACAGAATGAAGATAAGATAATGAATGTTATTCCAAATCATGCTCTATACAAAGAGGCAACATCTTAATGTAATCTTGTATCAATCTTAGTTACACCTGATTGTGAAGAGTTTGACTTTTGAAATTTTAGATAGAGATTTATAACAACACAGCTTTCAATTCAAGTAACTTCAGCAGAAACTTTAGAGCAATTAGACAAATTAAGCTACTAGTCAAGTAAGCAACCTAGATCTATTTCTCTAGCTTTGAGTAGTTAGTTAACTAATGTTCAAAACTGGAAGCAGAGCGCTCTGTGGAACAGAGCAGCAGTTCTGTTGTTGGTGCATAAGGCATGAGTGAAAGAAAAATAACCCTTCTTGAAAAGTAATCAAAGAAAAGCTTTAGGTTGATTTTTTTTAATTTTTTTTTTTAAAGAGAAGGGCAGATGTTGGAGTCTGAAATACAGACTGTGTGCCCTTGCTTTTAATCTTTAGTTCTGAGATTCAAAGAAACACTGAATTTCATATAATATGAAATTCATGTGCATGTTTTCATGGTGATACATGAAAACAAATGTTAAAGTTAGATAGGAAATGTGTAAATGTGTAGATTAGAAAGTTTCTTAAATCACTGGGTGAAAAAGTAGTTTAGAGAACAGGAGACAAGATGGAGGATTTAGGGTGTTGTCTCTTGTCCTTCTTCTTTCTTCTTCATGTTCTTCTCCTAGGGGTGTTTGGGGAGTAGTAGGTGATTGGGTAGAAAATGTCACAGTGCAGCACACAAGTGTTGGCTCATTGGGTCACTAAGAAAAATAATTTAGTTGGCATCTGTTAATTGGGTAAATGGACATATAAAAGACCTTGAAGAAGATCTTTGTTAGCCATTTTACCCCTTTTCTATCATAGTGCACATAGCTCCTTGTACCTTGTAATGCTGATAAGAAAAAATAAACAACTGAGACCGAACGAGAGAAAAAACCGCCTCCCTCTCATCAATCTTCAGTTCAAAGAGAAAAAGAACCCAAATCAAAAAGTCCATAAACAGACAAATTCTTTTCTTTCATAATTTTGTATTTTACTGTACTTCCTTTTTCAAGTATGGAATGTTTTTTCTCCCTGGTTTACCAGGTTGCTCTCATGCACATTTAAATTCTGTTTGAAAAGCTGCTGGGGACAGGAAAAAACTGAAACTAATTAAAATAAATTAAAAAATTCAACCAATCTCTCCTTTACTGGCCAAAAGGCAGGAGGAAAGTAGTAATTCCAACAATGCCATTATAAAACTGGTTCAAGAAGGAGGTGCAAAAAGGCCAAGCTAAAAGACAAAGGAGGCTCTTTTCTCCAGGATGCTGTCCAGTTTATTCTTGGAATGAATTCCCGGGAAAAAAGAGACAGAGGGAGAAATGGCGGGGATTTTTAAACTGGGTGGCCGAAGGGAGGGAGAAAGCAGGATTAGAACTTCAATGAAATGGAAGAGTGAGGGGAGCCATCCAACACCACACACCCAGGGATGAGCAACGGGGAAAAAACACTTCAGTGCAAACATAACGCCTGGCTTTGTGCAACACCGCACTCAGTTCTTGCTCAGCATAAGGTGGAATTAAAGACCTTTGGAACTGAAACACAAACAATGTTTCCTAATCAGTCTGCTGCTGTTTTTCACTGTTCTTTTTAATATATGTATTAAACTCTTCTTCTCCAAGTCACACTTCCTGCTTCCTGTCTTAGCAGGGACAGGAAACATTTCTTTCTTCCTCCTTCTGACAGATGGGAAATTTGCTATGTCTCACCTACACCTTACCTCAAAATTCCTTTTTCAGGAGTCTAATCCTCTCATTTGTTCCTTCCAAAGTTTCAGAAGTTGGTTTCACCTCACTCCTGAGGGCAGCACCCAAACCTGGAAACATATTCCACGTTAAGGTCTTCACAGTTAGTGGTGCAATACAGAGATATATTTGAGTGATCTATACACAAAAAATTACACAAAATTATGGTTTTACACTCTTCCTCAGTAACATCGGAAGAAACCAAGCAAATTTCAAAGCTTTTCAACTTTTTCAAACTGAAGCTTTCAAAACATGTGACAGAAACAGCAATGCTGTATTTTTAGGCCCAGTGCCTAGTCGTTCTAATTTTGTCCTTCTCAAGGTCGTTTTAGTCTGGAGACAACATTTATCTTCTTATCTACATCCTGTACCTCAATTTGAAGATGTAACATCTGTAAAGGGGTGCATCTGCTTTGTAACACCGATTCTTTTGATTGCTTCTAATCATAACTTTCCAAATAGTTACAATTTAGTTAGCACAAATCAATTCCATTTACTACACTTTCACTTCCAGTAAGGATTAATCAGCCCACAGCCAGTAGTAACTGAACATCCTCATCGTTATTTTCTTTCTGTCTTTCTCTCTCTCCCTTTGTCTCTGACATGAACAGTTCAGTAAAACCCCACAACTGACTTTGCCATAGGGTCTCCTTTGCACCTTCACTCGGCCCCAGCCGCTCCTGATCATTTGAAGGAGCGGCTCAGAAGAAGGGGCAGCAATCCCCCAAGGCCGGGGCTGCTCCAGGCCGCTCCCGGTGCATTGGGCTATTGGAGGGGTGCCGGGATGGCCTTTGTGACACAGGCACGGGGTGCCGGGGTGGCCTTTGTGACACAGGCACGGAGTGCTGGGGTGGCCTTTGTGACACAGGCATGGGGTGCCGGGGTGGCCTTTGTGACACAGGCACGGAGTGCTGGGGTGGCCTTTGTGACACAGCCATGGGGTAGGGGGTGGCCTTTGTGACACAGGCACGGTGCGTCAGGGCCCTCGGTGACACGGGACCTTGTGATGCCCAAAGTCCATTGTGACATGGCAGAGCCCCACCGCGGGTGGGAGGTATATAAAGGGCTTGTGGGGCCCCGGTCAGTCCCGAAGAGCGCCTTCCAGCACCTTCCAGTGGCTTCCACTGGCTTCCCGTGGCTTCCAGTGGCTTCCCGTGGCTTCCCTTCCCTTCCCTTCCCTTCCCTTCCCTTCCCTTCCCTTCCCTTCCCTTCCCTTCCCTTCCCTTCCCTTCCCTTCCCTTCCCTTCCCTTCCCTTCCCTTCCCTTCCCTTCCCTTCCCTTCCCTTCCCTTCCCTTCCCTTCCCTTCCCTTCCCTTCCCTACCCTTCCCTTCCCTTCCCTTCCCTTCCCTTCCCTTCCCTTCCCTTCCCGCACCTTCCCGCACCTTCCCGCACCTTCCCGCACCTTCCCGCACCTTCCCGCACCTTCCCGCACCTTCCCTTCCCTTCCCTTCCCTTCCCTTCCCTTCCCTTCCCTTCCCTTCCCTTCCCTTCCCTTCCCTTCCCTTCCCTTCCCTTCCCTTCCCTTCCCTTCCCTTCCCTTCCCTTCCCTTCCCTTCCCTTCCCTTCCCTTCCCTTCCCTTCCCTTCCCTTCCCGTCCTCATTCTCTCTTGTTGTGTCTTTCAGGTGTTTTGGGGGCTGTTTTGGGGTCCACAGTTTGGAGCCGGTCGGTTGGTTGTAGAGTCGCAGGTAAGAATTTCAGACCATATCAAGAATAAAATCTTTCAATTTAAAAATACATCTTGAATGTCTGGCAGTTATTTCCAGGGGTTGGGAGTCAGGGTTTGGGCACAGTGGAGGTTTAACATGAAGAACCCACAGTCCAAAAAGAGAGTTTAAAATGTCTTATGGAAACATTGCCACTCCATGGGGAGCCCAAAGGTAAAGGAGTAAAGGTGGTGTGTGAACAGTGTCCTTGGAAAACTCGAAGCAGGAAATGAAGGAAGCAGGAAGTAATAAGACCAAAGACTAAAAAGAAAGATGATTTTGAACTTGTTGTCGTTTTTAAAATAAAAATGCACATGGTCTGCCTGGGTAGAGTCCTAAAGGGTCAGGTAAGGCAGAGCAGAATGGGCTCTTCTGAATCAGAAAGGAACACGAGAGCTCAATAAAAATGTGTCATGGGGTGGCTTTACCTTTAAGGTGGTTTGCAGAGCTAAGGAAGTTGAAGCTGCTGGTGGCTGATAGGAGTACTTCCTCCTGACCAATTAGCAGTCATTTCTAAGAATTGGCAGCAGTTTTGACCATTAAAAAGTTAAGTCAACACCCCGCCTGCGGCACCGCCCCCAGGCCAGCCCTCATCAGGGGCGCCCGTGACGTCACAGGGAGGCGTGGTCCCGTCCCTCCGTGCCCAGCCCGGAGCCGGGGCACAGGCGGGTAGAGAAACCGAGCCTTGGCCTGCACCGAGCGCTGCAGCGGCACTTTTAAAATTGAATTCGCTTTACAATACAGCTGCGGCAGAGCAACAACATCTTGAAAAAACAACAGCTTCACCACCGCAGATAGTTTCACTGGACACCACACAAAGCCAAGAGTCTTTTGAGCACAGCCGTGCTAATGCACAGTTCTGTCAATCTACAAATCCTCCCACAGACATGGACTCAGGGTTACGGGACATATCAGTACAAAGTCCAGCATCTCTGGAATGGTTTCAGAAAAATAGCCGAAAGGCAAAAATCAAAAGCATTGTAAGATGCATTGTTGGCTAATCTGCAAATTAGAGCAGTCACAAGCTTCAGAGAGAAGCCCTTATTGAAGTGCCTTCAAAAATGGATCAAAAAGTTTAAAAATGTTGCATAATAGAATGCATATAGATGTTGTATTTCTAATGATATCTGTTGATTTTGTTTTTACAGAATAACGTAGAAAAACATGATATTTATGCATCCCAAGAAATTTAAAAGATTTTTCTTCAGTTTCAGTATTCTCAATACATGAAGGTTTTAAAAATGTTATCTTCTCTATACATCTACTGATAATGTAATATTGTATGATATAAAGTGATCAAATATTATTACTGAAATTACATTAATTAATTTCTGCAAGATGCATTTCTTTAAAATTAAGTTGAAAAATCATATGATTAATCCTACAGAAAAAAGATTTAATGACAGGTTTCTTTCATTTTTAACCTTTCATTTGAATAAGTGTATTGTAGATTTAGTTCAATACAGTTTTCAGTAATCTCAAAGTTATATTAACCATATATTACCCATTTGCTTGGTATTTTTTTTACAATTTTAATCAAGAAATTTTAATGTGAGTCCTTTTGTTATAAAAAAAAACAACAAACAAACAAAAAAACCCCCCCCAAAAAACAACAAAAAACAAAAAACAAAAAAAAAACCAAACCTGTATAACAGCATATATACCAATTCAGATTTTAGTTAAAAAAGTTAAACTTAATGTTTCTGAAAAGTACTACAAAAGCTGAATCGCAAATTACCAAACCTGTGGTGTTGTATTTTTTCTCTAGTAAAACTGCATTCTAAAAATCCTAACAAATTTAAGCATATACCAAGCAAATTCTTGTTACAAATGGTATTTTTAATAACATGTGCAGTTATTATAAGTTATTCTCAAAACCAGATAGCATAGAACGGTGATAAATTTGTTACATCCCTATAATCTCTATAGTGAATCAATATTCCTGTTATATTGTGTTCAAAGAAGTGTATACCAAACTTTTAGTTGTTTTTTTTTATAATAACAGAGTAAGATTAAGTTGTGTTTTCATCTAATATAGATTGTGTTAATAAGATTAAGCAAAGTTAAATTTCACTATGTTTAAGTTTGAGTGTTTTTTACTTAAGTTATAACTTTGGTATCTTTTAATTTTAAGTTTTGTTACTTCCTTTTATCATAATTAATTTCTAACAGGTTTAAATTTAAATTACTTCATGTCTTATTGAAGACATTTGTTTAAAATGCACAGTTATTTTCCTATAGAAATGAAGATAATTACAAATATTTTCAATTTATTATCTTGATTTCCTCAGACACTCACTGATGACATATTCATTCTATAATGTAAATTTATAGATTTCTATGATGAGCATTATGTATAAAGTGTCCTTGTATTTACAGGCAGCTTTATACATATTTTAATATATCTTTGTGTAATTACCTTTTAGACACGTGTCATTTGAGATTTTTTTGTTTTCTCACTACAGATGCATCTTAGTAGATAAGTTATGCAGCTGCTTCTATACAGAGTTTTTTTGTCTTGGTTTTTACTCTTTTCCTTGTTTAAAAAGATTTGCATTTGCCTAATCCAATGTATCTTTATTATTTTAGTTTCCAAAATTCTAAGACGATGTCTCATGGTTGAAAGTCAAGGGTTATTGTCATGAGGTTAGTTTACCTTTAAAGAAGTTAAAGTTGCTGGGGGCTCTTGGGAGTCTTTTCTCTTGACCAATTATCGGTCATTGCTGAGAATTGACAGCAGTTTTAGCCATTGAAAAGTAGAATCAACTTGTGAACCCCACCTTAAAGTGTACACCCAGAAGTCTGTAGTGGCTCTTTGTTTTCCTGGCTGTGAAGGGTGGCGGAGCTCCAAGCCTCCCGTTCCCTGCCCAGGCCATGCGGCCTGGGTAGGGGGGCCGAGCTGAGCCTGCCGTTCTCCCGGCCGGGAGATGAGGCCTGCGGGGCTTGCCCCGGGCTCTAGGCGGGCCGGGCCGGTCCCTGGCTCGGCTGCAGTTTTTGTTGTGACTGAATTCACCAGAGACTGCCGAGTAAAGAAAGGAAAAAAGCTCTGGACCTGCGGCAAGCTGAGACAGCAACCACACTGCAGAGCAGCCATGAAGAATCTTCTATCGGAGACAGCTCCAGCTGCTGCTCCGGCAGAGATCACAGAACCATCGACAAAAGCCTGGGCAAGATTTTAACTCTTTCTTATCCAGATGAAACTTGCGGATTAATCTTTTCATCCAGAGAGAGAAAAAGAGAGTAATCAACATGAAAAGAGACTTTATAAACTACTAGTGGCAAGAAAGAAAAGAGCCTTCAAGAAAGGTAGAGAATTAAGGAGATGCTTTAATTAAGCTGAAATATCTTTCTGTTAAAACTATGGAGATGGACAATGAAGTCCTGAGAAAAACCCCTTTAATTCATAATAGAGTATGGAGAGGAATAAGGTGTTCAAAGTGTAAATTTGAGTAAAAAGTGAAGTAATTGTGGTATAGTGAAGTGCTGAGAAATTTGAAGCCTTGAGAGGCAATGAGAAAAACTGTTTCTTAGTGAAGCTCACAGAAGCAGATGAAGAATACTTTTTTGCCTTTGACTAACTTATCCTTAAAAATGCTATCTTCAAACTCATGACCCATAACACATTTTCAGAGTGATGTGAAATGGGAGGGGTGGGCTTTAACAACAGTAGCTCTGAACAGCTGATATCAGAGAAACGAGAAACTATAACAAAAATAGTTTTCTTGTGACAAACTCCATAAATTAACAGAAAAGAACTTCTGTTTCTCTACAGAAACTGAGGAAAAGACTATAAGAAAATTAGAACTGTTTAAACCATCAAAATTATAAAGTTTTGTCTCTGTTGTCATGTGAACGAAAGAATAGTGAACAGTGAGAAATGAAAAGGTTTTTCTAAAAGTTTATTCTGGTGTTCTTATTCTTGTAGTTTGTCAATAAACTTTTCTTTATTCCTTTTAAGTTTTATACCTGGTTTGCTCTTATCTTAATCCATATCTCACAGCAAGAAATAAATAATTCTTTTTTCCCCTTTTTGTTAATTACTGGTTCAAAACCACGACAGTTATGAAAGAAACTTCAGATTAAACCAACTGCTGCATGGTTTAATTCGTCTGGTACCTAAGGCTTCTTGTCATTTTCTTGATACAAATGCTTTTTAAAAGTTTGCTGTGTTTTAAGCATCTTATAGCTGTTATTTTTAAACCCCTTGCTTTAAAAATGAGTTAGGAGACATCTTTCCAGATGAAGCCTAAGGCTCTGGCCAAGCCTTGACTTTACCTGGATGGAGAATTTACCAATAAACCCAGAAGTTTTCTGCATCAAAACAATATTCAGGTCAATTTGACTTGGCAATTAGTGAATGAATATAGCAGCTGGATTTTACAGTGAGCTTGGAAAATTGTTATCCGGACATGATTTTCCAATCTTCCATTGACTTATCAGCTGTGGCAGACTCTGGGATGAGAGTATATATTTAGTACATTTAGCAATTCATATTATAGATTATTCAGATAAGTTTAATATTGCATAATATTAATTATGCATCTTCTTAATAAGTTTTTGATTTTTGTAAAAGTGTTATTTCCTATGTGTATACATGTGCAAGTGTTTTACTTTGATGGTTTTTCATTTTCATAACAAAAAACCAAATACCTTACTTAATTATATAAAGAAAAAGGGGGGGACCAAGGCTATGCCTCGGAAGTATAAAAACCTTATATATCTTAAATTTTTGGAAAAAGCGTAAAGATTTTATATCTATTGCAAATAATTCTTGAACAGTCCTTTTTAAACAAGTCTTTTACGAAGCCAGTTCCATCAATTATTAGGTATTGTTCTAACAAGTACTCAAGCAAAGTTAAGAGAGAATTCTTTGCGTCTAGTCAAAGGTTCAGAAGCAAAAAGATTAAAAAATTCATTTCAATTAATAATTTGGAGGAAAGTCTATGTTTGTGTATTCACAGGTTCAAAGCAGAAGTAACTTCCTAGAGAAAAACATAAAAACTCATCAGCTGCAGAGACAAGCAGACAGCCCGGAGAGCAGAAGAGCGAGCACACTGACGTGAACTGTATCGAGACCACAGTTAACAGCAGAACAGCTTGGATCCAACATGCAAGAACAGTGAAAGTTGGGTTTCATGTGAAACAGTGGGAAAGTCGATATTTTAAAGCCTCATTTGTTAAAGCATGGTGTGAACTGTGTCAAGATTCAGAATCTTGCATGAGAGATAAAGTCCTTGAATATAAAGGTGAATCAGGTATTACCCTTGAGCTGTATCATTTTGTTCATCAACAAAATTGATTTTGCATTTTGTGCATCACTTTGTGATGCAATTTCACCTGCATCACTTCTTTTAGTTAACTCAAAGGAAAGTGTGCCTTATCTCAGAAAATAGATTTTAGTATAACATCCAATTTTTCTGTGTTAAAACAGAATGAAGATAAGATAATGAATGTTATTCCAAATCATGCTCTATACAAAGAGGCAACATCTTAATGTAATCTTGTATCAATCTTAGTTACACCTGATTGTGAAGAGTTTGACTTTTGAAATTTTAGATAGAGATTTATAACAACACAGCTTTCAATTCAAGTAACTTCAGCAGAAACTTTAGAGCAATTAGACAAATTAAGCTACTAGTCAAGTAAGCAACCTAGATCTATTTCTCTAGCTTTGAGTAGTTAGTTAACTAATGTTCAAAACTGGAAGCAGAGCGCTCTGTGGAACAGAGCAGCAGTTCTGTTGTTGGTGCATAAGGCATGAGTGAAAGAAAAATAACCCTTCTTGAAAAGTAATCAAAGAAAAGCTTTAGGTTGATTTTTTTTAATTTTTTTTTTTAAAGAGAAGGGCAGATGTTGGAGTCTGAAATACAGACTGTGTGCCCTTGCTTTTAATCTTTAGTTCTGAGATTCAAAGAAACACTGAATTTCATATAATATGAAATTCATGTGCATGTTTTCATGGTGATACATGAAAACAAATGTTAAAGTTAGATAGGAAATGTGTAAATGTGTAGATTAGAAAGTTTCTTAAATCACTGGGTGAAAAAGTAGTTTAGAGAACAGGAGACAAGATGGAGGATTTAGGGTGTTGTCTCTTGTCCTTCTTCTTTCTTCTTCATGTTCTTCTCCTAGGGGTGTTTGGGGAGTAGTAGGTGATTGGGTAGAAAATGTCACAGTGCAGCACACAAGTGTTGGCTCATTGGGTCACTAAGAAAAATAATTTAGTTGGCATCTGTTAATTGGGTAAATGGACATATAAAAGACCTTGAAGAAGATCTTTGTTAGCCATTTTACCCCTTTTCTATCATAGTGCACATAGCTCCTTGTACCTTGTAATGCTGATAAGAAAAAATAAACAACTGAGACCGAACGAGAGAAAAAACCGCCTCCCTCTCATCAATCTTCAGTTCAAAGAGAAAAAGAACCCAAATCAAAAAGTCCATAAACAGACAAATTCTTTTCTTTCATAATTTTGTATTTTACTGTACTTCCTTTTTCAAGTATGGAATGTTTTTTCTCCCTGGTTTACCAGGTTGCTCTCATGCACATTTAAATTCTGTTTGAAAAGCTGCTGGGGACAGGAAAATCTGAAACTAATTAAAATAAATAAAAAAGTTCAACCAATCTCTCCTTTACTGGCCAAAAGGCAGGAGGAAAGTAGTAATTCCAACAATGCCATTATAAATCTGGTTCAAGAGCCAGTTTCAGCTGCCATTGACTTTAGTAAGAATGGAAGAGGAAACTCAGGCCCTGTTTACTGCTTCCTGCTGAGTTCCATGAGCCATTCAGGCACTAATAGCATTAGGTCAGTGACAGCATTTTTGTGAGATGTGCTTTGACACACAGAGGAAAAAAGAATATCTTCATAACATTAGAGAGTCAGAGCTAGTAAAAGCCAATTTTGCCCATTAATAACAGTGAAGAAGTGAAGATAAATGAGGTGTAATGCACAGCTTTGAAGCATAAAAAATTGTTGTAATGCTCACATTTAATTATAATTTATCTGCATTAATTTCTCTTTAGATACCTGACAAGACACTGTTTCATTTTCCTAACACTTGCTACAATAGTTAGCTTTTTATTTCCTGCAATAATTTCATCACTGCACTTCAAAAGCACATCTATTCCTTTCGGACCCAAGACAAATGTGTTTGTTGACTTTCAAGCTGTTAAAATTAGCCATAGCAGTGGATTAATATTCATTTGGAGCTGTGACTCCTTTAATCTATCTGAGTCTAGGCAGGCACAGTCTAATGTATCGTCTGACTTTTATGTAAATAAATATGCCTCCCGACTGCAGAGTTTGATGGCTGCTGCAGACCTTCCTGAACTTTATGGAGTTCTCCTAATGCAGCAGCATCCTTCCCCTCCTGTCCTCTGATAGCATAAATAGTCCTTGTTACAATATTTATCAGGAGCTTTGTTCAGCACAGGCTGGGTTCAACTCTCCAGCACTTTCACATCGCATCTCAGAAGGGCCCCTAAAATACTTCAAAAGCTCTGGTTTGCTGAAAGGTTGTGGGTTTATTTTCCCTCCTCACATTTTCCTATCTCTGATGCTGGCATTTAAGTCTTTCAAAAGGAAATATTTTATTTTTTTTTCTGTTTTATCCTGTGTGCCTCTAGTTCTGTAATTTTCCTGCCATTTAACTCTCCTTCATAGCTCTGCCACTTTCATCCTTCATACATAAGTAAGAAGGAATTGGTTGGAAAGGAACATTTCCCAGAATTTTTCCTGAACATGTGGTGGTGGAGTTAATGTAATGTAGCACAAATTTCAAACTTTTGAGATCCACTGGGAATATGAAAGATTTTCCTGCACAATTGCTGCAACAAACAACCCCAGAAGAGACGTGAAATTGCATTAGATCCCCCTTTTATTGTTACCATTCTTTTCTCAGGACCTAGAACTTTAATTTAAATGCCAATGTGTCTTTGTTCAGTAATGATGTTCCTTGGAATTCATGTATTCAAAATGTGTATTTTAAAGTGACATCTCCTTGTGTATTAACTTGAACAGAAATATCCCTTCACAATGTTGCTCCTCATGTTTTTCTTTCACTATGCATCTGAAGCTGATAATGCTTCACTGATATTTGCTCAGAAATATTGTTCTTGTCTAATTTCCCATTCTGATGGTGGTTTAAAGAATGAAAAACCTGGGAATGCTTTTCAACATTGGAGAGCTTGCTTAGGGGAGTGCAGTTTTATATCAGTGGGTAATCTAGCCCTTAACATTTTTCCCCTGCACCTCTGTGATCACTGCTGGTTACAAAATGCACCTGTGCAAATAACATCTGTCTTGATTCTTATGTCATATTTAGGTTTCTGCTTTCAGGGGTTTGCTAATCTGTGCCACTCAGCCTTTCACACACTGAAACTCAGTGATCAGTTCCCAAATTTGGCATCTGTCTTGGTTCAAACCCTGGCCAGCCCCCAGCCCCCGGCAGCTGCCCCACCAGAGGGGTTGGGGAGAGAATTGGGGAGGTAAAAACTGGAGAATTCACGGGTGGAGACAAGGACAGTTTAACAGGGAATACAGAAGCCTGTGCCCTAGCAGTAAAACCCCAAGGAATCAATCCCCTGTTTCCCATGGACGAGTAGGTGTCCAGCACCTGCAGCAGAGCAGGGGCACATTCTGCAGAGCAACGACTTGGAAAACAAACACCATCATTCCAAACATCCCCTTCCTCCTTCTGCCCCCTGTTTTCATACTGAGCGCTGTGTCACACGGCCTGGAACATCCCCTGGGTCAGTTTGGGTCACCTGTCCTGGCTGTGTCCCCTCCAGAGCTCCCAGGCACCCCCAGCCCCCTCCCCAGCACTGCAGTGTTGGAAACAGCAAAACTTCTTAATAATTTCAGTTAATGGCTTTAATCAACGCCTAAATTAATTGTTTTAATCATTCATAACCAATATATATATACTAATTATGAGTTGTGTGCTATTCTTAAATTACTCTTAGCCAGCATTTATCAAAGTTGTCATGAGCTACTTTCGTAGGAGCACAGCTTGGGAAAAATTACAGAAACTTTAAGTTTTGATAAACTAACTCTGATATGCTTCAATGAACAAAGCCTGGGAGAGAGAGAGAAAGATGTATTGTTGAGGTTGGACATCTGGAATGCAGAATTTGTGGGCCACACGGGCATTTTGCAGAAACTAGAAGATAAGAGACCAAAAAGGACTCAGTATACGCATTGGAAAACCCCAACCAGAGGAAAAAGATGCTAGAAAGATGCTAAAAAGACTAAAAATACAGGCTAATTAGCATGAGAAGTGAGAAATCAATAACTGATAGAGGAGGGAATACTGATTAATGAGATAGGATTATGTAATTTAGAACCACAAACCATTAGTTTATTTGCTTGAGAAAAAAATATATAAATAAGTGACAGAGTTCTGTGTCTGCATCCGCAAAAACATTTCTGAATTACCAACTGTCTGCTCATCACAAATCCAAAACAGAACCCCATAACAGCCACCAGGAACAAAAGTTAACTCCACCCAGGGAAAACCAGCACAGCTCCTAATCCAGGGTTTAATTTTGGTCGGTTCTGTAGACTTCACTCCCAGATCTGCAGTAAACTATTACAAGCAGATTTTGTATTAACCGTCGTGGAAATTACTGCCAGACTGAAAAGGGCCAGAAGGCAAAGTGATGATTGTTTAAAAGCATCCTGGTAGGTAGAAAAATTATTCTTACTATAGTAGCAGCAGTAGTAGTAATAATAATAAAAAATAAATATAATAATAATGATAATACATTAATATAATAATACTACTACTAGTAATATTAATACTACCACTAATTCTGCTACTAATACTTGTTCATTATAGGTCAATAATCTCTTCACAAAGATCTATATTTCTCAAACTTTCCCAAACAGAAGTGAGGCATTGTAATAGAAATATCATGAAGTTCATACCAGAAGGAGTACCACCCTAACACCTCCAAAAAATCTGAAAGAGCCTTGGATAGATCCTAGTCAATCTGATTTTTAAATAATTGCTGGACAGTGGGGAAAAGGGAAAAAAAAGAAAAATCACACTGCTTTAGACTGTTTTGTGAATAGATTTTCTTTATACAGATTTTTTTGGTAGCATAATTTGACTTCAGTGCCTCAAGTTCAATGCTCTCCAATGAGTATAATTTCTATAGAATGACTAAACTCCTAATTTTGCAATTGACAGCACAGCTGGGTTGTTCATAATAGATCAGAAAAAACAAAATATGAAGGACTAGTGATAGACAAAATCGAAGAGTAGCAAAGGCTGGTAGCAGGAAAAGTGAGGAATGGAATAAGCTATGGAAAAAGAGAGAAAATGGATATAAAAAAAAGCAACGTCGTACCCCACTCCCTCAAATGTGCTTTCCTGTGTTTTGACATCTCTGTGCTTGCCCAGAGATAGCCTTTTCACCTTTGGTTAGTTCAGTACCTCCTGTATTTCTACTCACTGTCAAGATCTTGTGGTGTGGAGGCCCCTTTTTCTGTCTCGCTTGAAGGGCCTTAATCGGATCTGTCTGCATTATTTATAGAAAAAATGGTGAACTACGGGGAGGAGGAAGAGTTTATTCCTTCCACCTCCATCAGGCCCAGTGGAACATGATTTGGAACTATTTTGGGAGAGTATTCACTGCAGAGGAAGAGAGCAGATAACAATTTTTCAGTTCCCTTCCCAAGTTCAGGGGGAAAATGCAGCCGCTTTTGCCGAAGTGTTGAGCCCTGACTCAAAGATCAGAGGGATCAGACACAATTATCTTCCTGTCATTAGGTTATTGAAACCATAACTCTTGCTCCCAGGATTCTGCAGAGCACCAGGCTGTGAGTCTCTGCTATAGTGGTGTGAATATGGGGATGGAATGATTAATAATAATAATAGTAATGGTAATAATAATAGTAATAGCAGTTATTATTATTATTATTAACATTATTATTACCATTATTATTATCATTATTAATACAAAAAAAACCCCAAAAAGCCCAACCAACCAATGAGCCAAAAGCCCTCAAAGCCTGGTGAAGTTTCTAATTCAATAGCAAAGGTCAAAAAAGGGACCAGAAGGAGTAGGAACTTATGAGATGGGTTTTTAACAACTTCCCCTGGGAAAGGGCATTTCAATTTTTAATTTCAAGGAGTGATTATGTACTTGACTTAGTGTTTAACATCAGACATGCAATGCAGAGAAGAGAAAATGAGTGTACGTGGTTCTTTAGACATGCAGCCACCCTCCTCCTCCTCCTCAAAAAGGTTTCTGGGATGTAAGCCTGAAAAGCATGACAGGTTTCCCTGCAGAGGTTTCAAAAAAATGCTTAAAAATCCCTAATGCAGAAAATAAAATCTATTTCTGCACATGACTGAGGTACAAGCCATATTAGCCTGTCACCATCAGTATTATTCCAAAACATCCAAGACTGTGCACTAAGTGTGCAATGACCTGAAGTCCATTTCAAGCACTGACATTCTTCCTCCAAGCACGCTGTTCTCCTGCTTGCCAGTGATTTCATCAGAAAAATGAAAATCAATCAGTGATATCTCCTTTGTCACTAATTGTTGGTGAGATGTTTGGGGCTGAGACAGGCCAAATTCTGGTTTTGTTCATCCAGGGATCACTTCTGGCATCCCCTCAATGCACAGGAGCCTTGAACTGCTGCAGCAGAAAGGGGCTTTTAGTGTCAGGTGAGTGGCCAGCAAAACAAAAATGTGCTGCTGTTCTCTGTGGCATGCTTGACCATGAGGTTTTCTTCCAAAATAAAGTCAAGGCTAAAAAGAAAAGTGAAGAGCTGGGCATGAGAAAGTGTTTAAATTCTTCCCTGCTATTCATGCAGGGCAGTGAAATGAAAAGGTGTATGTGTTTCTAGGTATGTATAGTTACTTTAGGAACAGAATCAGGAGTGGTCTCTAAGAACACTCAAACAAAGAAGTCAGCACAAAAAGCACATAGGAAAAAATGAAATAGAAAACACAATGAGATTACCCACAAGGGGGGAAAAAACGGTGCTAAGATTTGGGAAGAAGTAAATAAAATGGCACAGACTGAGAAAAACAGTAGAACAAAAGTAACCACAGAAACATTAAAAATAAAGGGAAGAAAACAAAGGAAATCTCTTCACAGGGATCAGAAAATATCATAAGCTAGTCACAAACACACAGACAGAAGGGGAAAAGCACAGAAAATGACAGCCCAATATAAAGAAGAGAAAGATCAAAAGAGATTAAAAGAAAAAACGGTTTGCTGAAGATAAGGATGCAGCAACCTGACCAAAGTAAAAAATGACAAAAAAACCAAACAAACCAGAGATAAGGAAAAGTCAACACAGAAAAAACATAAGAAATGGAGTGCTGGAGATCACTACACAAACAAGTAATCAGTGCAGAAGGAGGTTTAAAGGAAAAAAAAACAACCAAAAAAACAGCCAAGAGAAATCACAGAAAATGAAAAGACAAAATACTCTGTCCAAACTGTCTGCCTAGGCTTCAGGAAAAGCTTCAAGAGTTAGATCTAAAGATGCCCCTGTGTGAGTTAAGAAGCACCTCATTGTAATTTATCCACAAGGAGCTTTAGATGCCTGTGATACCTATTTGCTCTATTCCTCAATGAGGATGACACCAAAGTCAAGAGAGAGAGTCTAAAAAAAGATGGTGAGAGTCTATTAATCTGGCTAATTCTAGATAAAACTTTTTTTTTAAAAGAACATAAGTGTGAAGTTTTGCTACCCAGTCTTTCCACAGTTACCTTTCCAACTTGCCTTCTTTTTTGTGGTAGCAGCTTTAGAATTTGCAGCAGAAAAACCCTTTACAGAGCTGTGGTCCATCCAAGTGCAAACTGAGGGGCCCTTAGCAAAGGTCTTTGTTTTTTTTCAAGTGAAAATAATTCTCCACTGAAGGAGAAATCTCCTGCTTTCAGTGCCTCCATCCACACAGTTCTGGCAAAAAAACCCAACAACCCTGCTGCCAGGTAAGAGCTCCCACATGCAGCAACCTGGGGCCAGTGGGGTCAACCTCAACCTGACTTTTCCTCTCTCAAATTAATTCCATGAGAAGGATGTGAGCTCTGGAAAGGATGCTGCAAGACCTTCAGTTCTGCTGGCACAAAAGGAGGTTCAGGACAGATAGTCCTCCTGGTGGTGGCTTTTGTGGTGAAGTGCCAGGCTGTGTGTGATTGTTGTTTCAGAAAACACGGTTTGCACAGTTTTATGCACATTTTGCATTATTTCCTGCAGATTTATACAAAATAATTGCTTTTCCAGCCCCTTGTATCTTGATATTGTTATTAGAATGGAGATCTAAAATTAAAATTAATTAAATTAAATTTAAAATTAACATAATTAATAATTTAATTAAATTAGTTTAAATTTAATTTTAATTAAAATTAAAATGAAACTTAGGATCCATTTTCATTGTTTCGGAATTTTCGTTCATCAAAGAAATATAAATGAAACCATACATTTTTCTTTATGTTTAAATCTTGTTTCTCAGTTCATTTTTAGCAACTAGGACTAAGAACTGTCATATTTCTTCACTTGGTAACAGTTTAATGTAAGAAACCTTGCTGTTTGATAATAAAAAGTTAGTCACTTCAACTTTCAGACTTTCAGATTTCTTTATGCCGTTACAGTGTCCTTTACAATTCTGCCCTTCAAAAAAAAAAAAAAAAAAGGCAAAAAAGGAATGAAAGGAAGAGTACAAAGAAGCAAATGAAAAAAGAGAAAAAAGAAAAGGGAGAAGAAAAATAAAAATTAAAAAAGTAAAAAGAAAAAAGTAAAAAGAAAAAAGTAAAAAGAAAAAAGTAAAAAGAAAAAAGTAAAAAGAAAAAAAGAAAAAAGTAAAAAGAAAAAAAGAAAAAAGTAAAAAGAAAAAAGTAAAAAGAAAAAAATAAAAAAGAAAAAAAAAAGAAAAAAAATAAAAAAGAAAAAAGAGAAAAGAAAAATGGATTTTATTTCAGATTTTTAAGGTAAATAATCCCTATATTTCAAGACCATGGTTCTGTCTCTCTTTTTCTTAAAAAGATCATAGATATGCTGCCTTACAGTTCCAGGACTGCATGATCTTGTATTCAGAAAGAAGTTTTTAAAAGTCCTAAATGTTGCAGAAATATTTTTAAAGTACTTAGTTTATATTCTGACATCTTCCTCTCTTGAAGTTTAGAGGGTAAATTGTGCCTTAACTTCATGGCTGTCTGGACAGAGCCAATCTCTCATGAAAGGTAACAGAAATCTTCCTTTTGGCTTTACTTGAGGCTCATGGAATCATAAAGAATCAGCCACAGATATGAAAAACTGTTTCTGAAAGAGGCTGCAAAAATGTATAAATTCAGAGCTGTCTAATCACAGTGACAAAAAATAGGTTACCTCAGCCTAAAGCATCTGGTGCTGGGCTCTGCCTTCCTCTTGCACTTCTCCCTTTGACTACAGATTATCCTGGATGTGTAAATGCTTGCCAAAAGATAATATTTACAGCTTTCTAAAGCTTTGCAGCTGTGACATACTTTCTAATTAAACAGTAACAATTGTAGCCTGTGGCGTTTTCTGAGATTAATGAGTGGCTGGAAAACATTGTGGCCTAAAGCAAATTAGCCCATCATTAATTAATCATAAAAAACCCCTTGCTCTTGGCTTTGGTTATAATCTGTTTGGACTCAGAATCAAATGGAAAGAATTAGTTTTCTTTTCTGTAGTGCTGTCTCTTTTACACAAGCTGCTGGGAGTTTCAATTAACTCTCTCACTCAATATCATTGCTGTGAACTTCCTGGGCTTTGTACATGGTGAAATTTTTTTTCAGCAAACAGAACACCTCTGAATCCCTTTCCCACTGTAAGTGTTGCATTCTCACTGAGGCAGAGTTTTCCTGGAATCTAGAGAAAATCAGGGTTGTTTCTGTTTTTTTCCCCTCTACCTCTGTCTCCATGAAAGTTGTTTTCCCCAGTATTTTCTATGCCTGTGGATATTTCAAAAACATTCCGAAATTTTTCTTGACCATGTTAAACTGTTTTAAGGGTTTCAAAATAAAACCAATTATATTTGCCCTTGCCTCCAAAGTTTATGATGATTTTAGGAAAAGTCTAAAAAGTAAATCTGAAAAGATTAGAATGGAGAAATGGACACTTTTGATCCAACATGGGTTCAAGTTTTTTTCTGCTTCTGATTTTGTCTCTGTCTTATGCTGTGAGATAAGAAAAAAACCCCAAATCACTGAAATATATCTCAAAAATGTTGGTAAAACATGACTGCAGCTGTCCTGGGCTAAAAGAACCCAGACAGAGAAAATAAAATCACAGAACAGCCCAGAATGAATTTTGAAAGATCACCTGATCCAACATTTCACAGGAAAGGCAGCCCAGGTGGGATTTTCTAGCATCCATTCCAATCTCTTCTTTACAACTTCTGTCAGTGCGGACTGGATTATGTGGTTTTGCCTTTTGGAGTCTCCAGGATTTATGATCCTACTCCAAAAGACGTATTTCTAACTTTTCAAAATCGCTATTTGGCACTGTGCAGATACTCCATCAGAATATGAACTACTTGTGGCTTTTGTACCAAAAAAAACCCCAAAAACCAAACCTAAAAATAATAATAAAATATATATATATATAAATGAATTCAGAGTAAAACGTTAAAAGCCATAAATGGCCGAGGAACAATGCAGACAAATTGGAAATCTGGCATGTTCATGGAGAGGCAGCAAATTAATTCTCAAAAAAAAATCCAGCGAAGTAAGTCAGGCACCAAAGCAAGTAAAGTAAGAACAAATCAGCTTTTTGATGATGATCATGATTATTACTAGTAATATTATTAATATTGTTCAGTATTTTGACCCCCAACTCTCAATTTCCTGTATTCAGGGGATCAGGTTGTCCCCAGGCTGGAAGTAAATGCAGAGTATGAGACAGTGTTGATGAAACAGAAACTTCTCTTCCAGAAAACCCCAAAGCCAAATACTCAAGCACAGGAGGAAAAAAACCCAAAAAACCCAACTCTCATAGGGCTGTTTATCTCTACAACAATTAAATTTTCAAGCCAGCAGCCACCAGCAGTGTCATAATGCTTTTTTTATATGATAACTGCTGCAGTTAAGGGTGAGAGAGTTAATTTCTTCATAATGATTGTGGCCTTTCTATTCATCCCTTGCCTTCCCATTTGTCCTGCAGAAGAACAATTGATTTCAGTTCTGAAAGTACTCCTCATCATCATCCTTTTTTCTTTATCTTCAGAACCCTTGTGAGGCTTCTTATGGAAACAGTGTGATAAAGAAAAATATTTTCTCAAGTCTTTGAAGGAACATGCACCCTGAATTCACTGATTTAACAACAACAGACACATGCGTGATAAAAAATTATAAAGGGGCCTCTTTACTTGGAATGATTAAGCAGGCTAGGACTGTTTAGTTTAAAAAATAAATGAATAAGAGGTCTAGTAGATACATATGAAAGCATGAGCAGCATGGAAAAGGCTCAACTTGCTCACTCTTTCCTCTGATAGAAGACCTAAAGGGCATCAGAGCTATCAGCAGGCAGCTTCAAACACATCATTTTCATGTAGTTTAATCAGCAATACTTTTGTTGCAGAGCATTACAAACAGCAGTGGCCTGGTTGTGTTCAAGGTTAGAGCAGGAGAATTAATGGATGAAAATTCTGTGAAAAGAATATTAAGTACGTGACATTTTCTCAGTCTCAGGAAGACCCCAGGTTACAGGGACAGGAGGGCTTAGGCAAAAAAAAAAAAAAAAACAAAAAACAAAAAACCCAAAACTGTGGTACATTAGTGTTATTTTATTATGTAATTTTTTTTATTCAAGTCATTTTCTTGGAGCTGGGGTAGTGGGTTTGGCCTGGGGTTTGTCCTGCCTCACTGCTGTGTTCTTTTTCTCCCAGTTATGTCCTTGCTGCTCTGTTTTGAGTTGTAGAAGCCTGCTGTTTGTGTAACCACGGAGTTATTTCCATAAACCATTGGAATATCTGAGATTTGTACAAGTCAGAGTGTGCACTTTTACTGACCAATGTCAACATCCATCATGTCATAAACGTGAGCAGTTTTTCTGACCACATGAAAAGCGTGATTCTCTGTCTATTAATGCAGACAGAAACTTGTTATACAGGCTTAAATAGTAAAAAAAACATAAGGAAATACAGTGAAGGCCAAAATCAAAGAGCTACTTAAAATTTATGTACCACAAGTGCTTCCAGAGTGGAATTTCTCCTTTTGGAATGCCTTTTTTAACCCTCCCTAATTGAAGATTCAAGCATGTTATATTCATCTGAGGTAAAATGACATTTCAGGTTTGTGCTATAATCACCTATAAAATCAACTGATCAAATAAATCACACTGTGTAAGATATGAGCATCGGGCCTCATTTATTAAAATTATCACAGAGAATTTTGCTAAACACAAGTGAGACCGGTCTGTACCACTTTGTGCTGCAGAGATTCCACTTTCCTTAAAACACCCACATCTTCACAGTCCATTTAACAAACTCTCAAGAGACACCTTTCCATTCTCTCCCACTTCTCCCTGGAATTTTAGACTTTTGCAGCTACTCAAAGATGTTCTAAAGTTTCTGTTTACAACGTGCCTGCAAAGCATTTGATAATTAACAGACTGGTGTAAGCAGCCAATATTTATGATTCCTTAACAGACTAATTATCTTCTCCTTAAGTATCTAGCAGCTTTTAAGGTAATTTGGGGGAAGTTGATTTTTAAATTTGTACTAGGAACCTTTATTATAAGCATACTAGGACTAGAATTAGAGGGTAAAAAGTTACGTGTTTTTTTTTTTTTTGTTTGTTTGTTTTTTGTTGTTGTTTTTGTTTTGTTTTTTTTTTAAATGTCTCACCACATGCTAAGCCAGGACTAGAAAACCTTCGTTTCTCAACACTAAAACTATCCTAATCTAAGGACTGACCTGTGCTCTGCAGCAGGAGAGGAGTTAATCATGAATTTACACGAAGAACTGTGGGAATCCTGTGTTTTATATGCTAAATGCTTGTTAAACCTAATCTATCTGGAGCAAAATACTTACTCTTCAAGAAAATTATACTTTGAAGAGAAACTTTTAACTTCCTTCTTTCCTAAAAGCAGGGCTGCAGAAATGTGACCAATGAAAGATTAAAAATAAAACATCCACAAGACGTCAACTTTGAACACGCAGCTGAACTGAAAGCCCTGTGGGAACTCGAAATTGTCACTGTCCAAGGGTCTTTCCTTGTCCTGAGGGGATAAATAAAGCAGAAATAACAGCAGCATGGGTTTTCTTCTGGAAAGCATTCCATTTGTTATGTGATTGTGGAGTCAGAACACACAGGAGCATTATTCATTATTTCAACCAAAAACATTTGTATTGGCTCTGCTACAGGGAGCCTTGGTGCTTCACCTCTGGCATTCCTGAGGGGCTGGGGTAAAAAAAAAAATGTAATCTTACCTTTCAATGGGCTCTAAAACAAAATGTTTCCAGCAGAAGAGATCAGAAAATGAAAATTGTTTTTTTTGCTTTTCCACTGTTCCTTTCTGTCAAATGTTTACTTTCTATCTTCATTTGTGAAATGTGTTATCACTGTTTTTGGGTGATTGTTGACTTTAGCAACAGAGAAATATATTCTGTAGGACAGGTTGTTGACCCAAAGGACAGAGAAAATTGTGTGGCAATCACTATATATATATATATATATATATATATATATATACATACTCCTTTATACATATTATTTCAGTTATGGGGATTTTCTAAGACTGTGAAAATGTTTAGCAACCAGCTGTGCCTATGATTGCACTTTCCTAAAGTTCTTTATGGCCACAAATTTCCTATTGATTTATCATACAAGGTTATGGACCAAATCCTCTGATTCCTGTGAAACAAAGCCAGATTTAATTTTTACCTCATCTTTGAGAGCTGGGGTCAGATGTTTAAATGGTCACAGACTATGACTTCATTGTTGCTATGACAATTTACCTCATCAGAAAATCCATCCCTTTTTTTGGTAACCTTGGGCAATGGTTGACAAAGTGATATCCATAATATTTTGAAAAAAAAAACCCAAACAAACCCATTTAATTTTTTTGATGCTAATAATTTGTATTGTTACATGGTCCTTGAATGAATGGATGACAATAATGATTGTAAATCAATATTATTAAGCAATTGAAAGTGAGCATATTGGTTTGGTCTAGCTACTGCAACACCACTGTAATGATAAGAATCAAGTGTCCATCAAACACTGTTTTAAAAAACTATAAAAAATACTTGAAACTGGATTTGGGAAATAACAAATGTAACTGAAATGAATACTGAATACTGTACTAATTATAGAATTCATACTAATTAGTAAAATAGCTATGACTTCAGAGGGAACGGAGGAAAAAGTAAGGAGCTAAAGAAATGAGCTCAACATCTCAATTATTCTAAAATTACTCTATAAAGGGTCCAATTTCCTTCACTTACAACCTACTTACAGCACTTTTTAAAGACTAAAAGAGGATTAGCAAAATGTGGGGTAAAAACCTGTCTGAAATAAGTATGACAGGGCTTTTAACAGCCCATATTTAATTGGAGAATTAATGTACAGGGAGTCAGTACTCACTTTTCATTAATAGTGTTTAATTAAAAATGCCCAAAGGTCTTAGCTGACAGCTAATGCAGAACAGTATAGCTTATTGTTTCAATTAATTTTCGTGCTTTTTAGGTACTGCATCTTTCTGGTAAAAGTAATGAATCTGAATTATTTTCTGTGGTCTGATATTGGAGTCTACCGTGTGATTTGGAAAATTTCGTTTTCACATGAGGAAAACTTGGTGGAATGGCAAATGAAGCCTTCCATAGGAGGCTGTAAACATGGAAAATCTGTGAAAAAAATTTGCAGGCAAGGCACTTCATCCAGTGCTGAGCAGTTTCAGATCCTGTACATCTTATGAGACAAGTGTTTCTTTTTTCCTGAGTGCTAATAATCACATCATTGATACTGTGGTTCTGATACCAACAGAGTTCTTCCAGTTTCCTGATACCCAATTTATCCTTGTCTGCCCAATCAATGGGATAACACAAACACAAACTGGGTCACTCTGGTGATGAATTGCACAGAAAATTCCCATATAAGGGGGGAGTGCTGCCTGTCCTTTCTCATCTGTCAGGTGAAATTCTCACCATGGATACACCATGCACGTGGCACTGATAAATTGTTCTGCTCAATCAGCCACAATTTCTGATTTCTGATTGCCGTGGTGGGTTGGCTCTGCTGGACATGGGGGAAGCTTCCAGCAGCTTCTCACAGAAGCCCACCCCTGTAGCCCCCTCAATAACAAAACCTGGCCACACAAACTCCATGCAGTTGTATTGGTGATTTTTTATTGTGTAATTTGATCACCGACCTGCAGGATCTTAAAAAAAGCCCCAGAACACAGAGGATCAAAATTCACTGTTGTATATGAGTCAGACGCTTTCTTACAGTAATGGATTTCCTTTTTGTCTTACAGCAGTGTTATTTCCTTAATCAAATTGCCAATATAGTTCATTGAATTTGCTGTTAAATATTATATTTCATACCCTGCTTAGTCTTCAGGGTTGCAGATACTTTTTTGGCATTATTCATAAAGATTCAGTAAACAGTGTAAATAATGTTGCTTGCCCTGCAGTGTTTATGTTAGCAACAGCTTCCTCTCTTTTCTCTGGCATATGTGAATATTTCTCAGAAACAGAATCAATCCTTGGCAGGGGGATGATGAGGGAAGAAGATGATATTTTAGGTCCCTTCCAGCCCTAACCAGTCTGTAACTCTTTCTCACCAAGATCAACTTCCTGGGCTGCTGGTCCTTCCAATTTCCTGTATTCTAAGAGCTTTTTCGTTGTAGATTTCGAAGGAGCAATTAATTAAACCCAAGGGTGGGCCCAGCTGAAACCCTACAAATTGGTAATCATGTATGCAAGCCATATTTGAATTCACTGCTACATTTAGGAGGCAACCTATTCCAGCATGCAAGTCTTGTACGTAATGCTTACTTTGATACACGAGCAATTTAAATTTGTCTTGCTCTCTCAGATGTTAAGTTATGCAGAAAAATAGCAAAGCAGAGTTCAGGACATGCCTCTGCATTTTTTAATGAGGCTGATGACTTCCTTCAGCACCAGAGCTCTGGCTTTGAAACTTTTTTTTTTTTTTTTTTTTTTTAAGGGAGCTTTGTATATAAAGAAACATAAAAAATCTGGTGGAAACCGCTGCTCTTCAAAAAAAAACAAACATTTGTATTTGCATTTGAAATGGAGATTCAGGCTCTAGGCCATTTGTCTTAACGTGAGTGTACAGTTTATACAAATGAAGTTTTATAGAATTAATGCAGTCAAAGTATGAGTTTCTTCCAGGAAATGGAAAGAAGACAGTGAATCTATCTATGTGCAATATTATTTTATGAATAAATGCTTGGAAAATGAAAACAATTTCAGACTTGAGTATGGACGAAAAATGTCTTGCAAATGACATGGAGAAATTTATCAGGTTCTTGCATCATGTTTTTGATAGGCTCTGACCCTGAAGTTATACTAGGAAAGTCTTTTGCTGAAAAAAGTTCAGAAAGTAACACCCAAATAACTCTGAAACATGTTTAATGAGCATTGTGGGATACTCATATTTTAGCAAAAAATTATTAAAGTGATTTACATATATGTAGCTTCTACACTGAGAAAGGACCTTCAGAATTTTATAAACTGAATGCAGAGACCAGTGCAGCTGAAATGGGGAGTCTTTGTCTCCAAAATATTTTCTTGTAATGCCACATTGCAGCATTATACTGCATTTTGGACAGAATATTGTCATCACTTCAAAAGAATTCAGGGAGAAGTGACTTGACCAGGAGAATGAAACTAAAACCTGAACTCTTCAGAAACAGCCCTGCTCTTGAGAAATGTATAATTGTAAATATTAAACACCAGCTCTGTGAAAGAGGAAACACTGGATTAACTGGCTAATTATGCTGAAGAGAACAACTTTTTTTGTGTGTAAGTATTTTTACCTTGACTAATTCTCTGAAATATTTTAGAGCTGTATGGGGACTTGTGCTTTAGAAGAAACCTGTTACATGCTCCTGCAAAGTCACACCTCTTAAAAAAATATGCAAACTGGAGTCTCAGTGTCCCCTCATTCAGTGTGTCTCTGAGGTGGTGTCTTCTGTCACTTCATAACAGAATTATTCTGATTATAATATACTTCCATTTTTATTTTTTCCTTTTCCTTTTTTTTTTTTTTTTTTAATTTTTTTTTTTCTTTTTTAATTTATTTTTCTCCCTACCCCTTTAGTATGTCACAAGCCACACAGCACTTGTTAATCACGTGTGACATTCTTTTAGGGCACCTTTCCTGAAATTTAAGTAGACTCCTTCTGTGTGACTGCTGTCAGGTCTCATTATTCTTCAGTGATTTTCATCAAGCTTGTTTTAAGCAAGGTTTCCCTTTATAAATTTGCACCAGTTTTCTACTCTGTAAGTGGTTTTTTCACCTTCCCAGTCACAGAGATCTCAGCTACAAGAGCAGCACTTACATCCTCAAATTTAATTTGCTGTTTTCACAACATCTCTTTATACCCTGAGGTCCTTTTTCCCCCTGGTTTTGTATTTCAGGGACCTGAGGAAGTTGAAAACAGACAATGGTCCAGTAAAAGTGAGATCTCCTCTAGAGCTGTTATTCAGAACAGTTGTATATGCCTCTGTTATTATTCATATTAATGTAAATTATTACTGAAAGAGATGAGAAGCATCTCTTGCAATCAATCAGATGATGCTGGGATTTTCAAAGTTCTCCTGAAAGGAAGAGTGGGAACCACAGTGTGTTCCCATAAATCCCATGGTGCAGATAACCAGATTATGGAGCCTCTTTAGTGCAGGAAATCATTCCTAGGAGACCCAGCACTGAAAACTTTGTAATGTTTTAAAAATAAAACCATAAATCTCTCTGATTTTAGGTTTGGCATGTATTGAAGTGGTGTATGTTAAGCTGTCTCCCATTTCAGATAGTGGCTATTCTTAAATCGATTTCCATAACACAATAGCTGTCTTGTAGACACCTTTGGACAGGCAATTAATTTTGAAAACTGACAAGTCAGAAATAAAGTCAATTTTAATTACTGTACAGTATGCTTCTGTCAGGTGACTTTCACAAGTCTGTTAATTATTATTATTAAATTTGTCTTTTTTTATTTTTAATTTTTTTTTTTTTTTTGTATTTCTAAATGCAGGATGTAGTTAATGAGGTTTTGAAATTTGTGGTCTCCAGAGAAGATTCAGACTCAACATCCAGGGAAGTGTGTGTCAGCTTCTCATAGCCTCACATAAAACCTCAATGTGGGCCTACTAGGTAAATATAAAAGATGTTCTTATGATCACAATCCCAGAAATAAAGCTTCAGTTCTCTGCCATTTATAGATTTTCTGTCTGATTTAGACTAGTGATTAATTTCCCTGCTATTCCATCTTTCTTTCCTAAAATTAGGATAATATTCCATGGCTGTATGAAGTGATAGACTTCCCTGGTTGGTGGCTGAAGGCACCCATGTATAACAATTCCAGTGGTGGTATAAATACATATATAATATTAACATATTTATAAACTTATAAAAAGATAATATGAAATATTTTCTATAATGTGATTAATATAATATAATATAATATAATATAATATAATATAATATAATATAATATAATATAATATAATATAATATAATATAATATAATATAATATAATATAATATAATATATATGTACAGTACATTACATTATATGATATTGCATTGTATTATATAATATAATAATATTATAATGCTATATTATAATATATTATATTACATTACATGACATATTATATTACATGATACATTACATTATATTACATTATATTATATTAATTATATATATTAATTATATTAATTATATTATATATTAATTATATGTAATTATAATTAATTAATTATATTATGCAGAAGGAAGAATATTAAGTTGATAAATTTATGAATTATGTGGAAGTTGTAGGGAGGCAGTGCAGGTGTAGAGGGTGTGCTGAGGGTGTGGAAGAATGAAAACCTTTCTCTCTGCAAAAGGGTTTGAGCTTTCCTGGTAATGGAGCAGAGAACCTTCACCTTCTAATTTCAGTCTGTCCTCCTCTAGCACAGGAATCCTGAAAGCTCACCTCAGAATACCAACCCTCCAAATTTGTTCAGCTGAAGTGGCTGGACCCTTCAATTGAAAATTGAAATTTTTATAGCCTGTCAGAAATGGAAGGGTGATGAAATATTTGTGGGTGTGGTACAAATTATTCAATATTTTCTATATTCTGCTACTGCTAAAATAGATTTGCAGGTGTTAAAGCCCTGTCATGCCTACATACCTATTGAAGAAATCCTCCTGAAACCTCAGGACACACCTGTGTTACTCACAGCAGCACTGAGCTGTCTCAGTCTCGAGCAGTCCACACAGCACTGTGGTATCTGTTGTTAAATGTAAATTCCAACACTTAACGTAGCCTTCAGTGCCAAAAGTATTTTCAGAGGGGTAGGAAACAGGAAATAGGTGCTGTCAGGCCTAGAATCGAGGTTTATCATGCAAGGAATAATTCTACTCTTGGAACTATCACGCAGACCTCACCACACTAATTCTTTTGTCAACACAGGTCATAGAAAATTGTGTTTTGAGCTAAATTCCACGCTGCTGTGCATATTAAGCTTTGTGGCTTAAACCTTCTGTCAACAAGGTGCTGGCTGATTTCTGGATGGAAATTTGGCACATTTGGAAGGTGGGGTGTTTCTAAGTGCACTTTACACGTGGAATTACACATCAGTGGTAAAGACTGCCGGGGGTAAAATGAGCAGGCTGCAGAAAATGGTGACTCTGATCCTAAGTATTCAAACCTAAAAAATCTAGTTTAGGTGGTGAAGTTCTTCTTACATGTTTGTCCTCATCTCAAAGGAGTGAATTTCTCTTGCAGAGAATGAGGAACTGGGTGGCTATATCTACCACATGGCAATATTGTTGGTTTAAAGGGAATATTTGGGCTCTGGGAAAGGGGATTATACTCAAAAAAAATAAAGGAAAACAGACTAGAACTAAATTGAATTATGTTTGATATTATGTGAGTGCTTTTATTTTGCTCACCAGCAAGAGGAAATGAAACAAATTCCTCATTTGCATGGCAGCTGGGTGATTCTGAGATGCAGACCATGGTATTTTCATATCTAGTGGCTTTCTTGATGTAATGCCTTCATTATTGATGTCTTACATTGTGTAATATGATATTACTGAGGTTAAAATAGAGTGTTATGCCATGATTAAGTTTTTGAGGTGGTTTTTTTTTTGGTTTTTTTTTTTTTTTGGTTTTTTTTTTTTTTTTTGTCTATTCTCCAGGTCTTGACCTGTGGAGCCTTCTGGGAACCACAAACAAGAAGAACAGAAATTTGGATGAAATGAAAGTGTAATCTAAATAAATCATTCTACTGATCTGACTTTTTAGAGGTAGCAAAACTGTTGGACTTTGACTGCTAAAATGCAGGCCCATATTTCTCTTTTTTTTGAGCAGAGTGCTCCTTCTCCATCTACCCTGCATTTGTCTTCCATGCTAACAACTGGGTTGTTCTGAAATTTTTTACTTTTCAGTAACATGACTGCAAAGTAAATAATGATATTAAAAACACAAACTCTGAAAATACCTATTCTTAATCCAGATTTTTAAATTTTTTTAAATATTTTTTTAAAGTTATTTTTTTTTTTAGCCACAAAAAAATCTGGGATTATTGCTCTAATTTATAATATCACTGTCATTTCTATTGGCTGTTAGGACATAGAAGGCTAGCAGGATCAATAAATAACCCAACTCTTTTCCACAAGTCATACCATGTGTAAGGACTGCAGTAATATTTCCATGGCACCTGAGGAAGTAATTTTGACAGTACAAAAAATATAGGTTTTGTGCAGAAAGTAGGGTTGAAAAATCTGGCCAGAAAACCATAACGTATTAGAATTGCAAGTTTTGTTTCTTCTAGCTCTCAGTTTTCATTAGATTTGGCTCTTACTTGTACCTCTTTTTTTTTTTCTTCCTTTTTTTTTCTTTTCTTTTTCTTTTTCTTTTTCTTTTTCTTTTTCTTTTTCTTTTTCTTTTTCTTTTTCTTTATTTTTTAAAATTTTGTTACACCCTACAAACTGGTTGTTTTTTGAAAAGAAATAAGATTATTTTTATTATGTTGTTTTCAAACCCTTTTTTCCTAAATTAAGTTACTAACTTAAAGCTTACATACATAAATCTTCCCAGAGGTACAACCTGATGCTGGAAAAACTGAGTTTTAGTTAGAGTTATGAAACATAATGAGCCACACATCCTAAAGAAAATGTAGTGTTGCAGGACCAGGAGGATTTACAAAAAAAAGCTAAAAAAACTCAGGTGGGCACTGAAATCTTCCTTTTCATGGTGTAGATATTATTGTTTTAACCATGGCTGGCTTTATGCCTCCCTAATGAAGATTAAGAGGCAGATCAAAGCAATCAGAGGAAGTTTTAAGGGTCAGTCACTGAAGTTTTTAAAAGCATCAAGTGTCCATGGGGAGGCTTGTGGGGAGCAGAGGGAAGAAGATGCTCCACAACCTCCAGGAGGTTGCAGGAGGACTTTTCCTAAGTCTCTAAAAATACCCATGGCACAAAAATATTTCGAGTTAATTTGTCTTGGAAATCTTTCACTGCTGCTGGTTGCCCTGTGTCGCTGTGTCTGCTTTTTGCAGTCTTAATGGATTCATCACTAATTATGTAATAGAACAGCTTTCCCCTGCCTTCCCTGCAGTGATTCCACACATTGTCACAGTGTTTTTGGGGACAGAATAATAGGTTTAAATGCTACATTAATATTCCTGTCAGATGCCTGTCAAATGCATGACACATTTTGCCAGAAGTAAATGTTAGCTAGAGACATAAAATTCACATCAAAAATAGGGTTTCAATGTGGAGGCTTTTTTTTTTTTTTACTTTTTTTTTTTATTTTTTTTATTAGAGTGTCTGTATAAATGCATTGGATGGAAATGAAGAATTTCTCTTTTAATGGAAGTACAAAAGTGTTAAATTTTGAAAAGCAAACTAATTTTAGCTATACATAGATTTTATATTTTTCTGGACTTGCAGTGTAGTTTTATCTCAAGGTGAAAGATAAAACACAACTTTCTCCACATTTTATGGGATATAACCCCATGTTTACAGAAAAAAAAAAAAGAAAAAAGTCTCTAATTCTTCACTATGCACTGTGAGAGATCTTGTGAAAAAACCTTGAGTAATCTTTGGATGAATTTGACCTGGATCATGAGAGGAAAACCATGGGGTATTCAGGCAGCAAAGCTTAAAATGTAGTCTAAAACAAGTATTTGCTGTTCTTGGCAGATCAAGCAGCAGGAAATGTAACATTTATTTTTGCTTAGGAGAAAATTAATCAGTGTTAAACTTACATGCTTGCATTTAGTTGGAACACTGGAAACATCTTGAACTCCTTGACTCCAGGAGGTGAAATTGCCTGAAATCCCAAAATTGCCCAGAAAAAAGCAGAGCCTTTCTCCACTGTGTTTATGTTTTGGATAGCTCTCCAGACCAAACCACTCTAGAACTTAAGGAACATTAAAATCCACAAGCCAAGGAATGCCTTGCTCTGATCAGAACATTTTAAAAAATGAGATTTGCACAGCACTGAGAAATTCTCTGGTACTCAGTGCACAGTGAAGGAAGTGCAGTAACAATTATTTTTTTTTTTTTAATTTTAAATATAAAGGCAGTTTATTTGAACCCTCAGTTCCAGAGCAGAAGACAATTTCCCATAAGAGCTCACAGGAAACTTAAATAAAGAGGACAAGAGATCCTGCCTGTAAAATCATTTTGGCTACAGATCAAAATGCTGTACATTTGCAATGAACAACAATATACAACACATTCTGTATTTTAACTTGTAAATTATGTATTTTAATTAATTAAATTAAACGTGATAATAATAAATTAAATAATATTTTATTAAATAATATACAACAATATTTCATAAACAAAATTATAAAATTATAAATAATTAAAATAATTTAAGCAATAAATTTAATAAAACTATAGGATTTCCTGGCCTATATTTTTTTTAGCATTAAATCTGGAACCTGGGCAGAGTTTTTTTATCCCTCTTTATTTTTCATTTATTTTAATGGAAACTTCAGAACAGCTTGCTATGGAGGAAAACCTGGGCAAATTCTGTATGATCTCAAGTAGATAATTAATATTTGTTCTTTATGATTGCTATGTAAACCAAAGTATCTAGTCCCTAATGAGATTATTGCCTATTAATTTGCCAGTGATAGGTAGCTAATGCATATTGTTATATTAACAACTATTAATAGCTATCAACTAAGTAACTCTAAACAACTTAAAGTGTTTGTTCTCCCAGTTAATGTTGGTCAGAGGAGAAAATTATCTTTGTCGTAGAGTTAAGATGTAATTAAAAGGCAAGATTTGGTCCAAAGGGTCTGTTTTTCATAAGTCACAAACAGGCAGAATCTCTGAGCTGAAAAAACTGGTCTGGAGACAAAATGCAGACACAAAAAGAGGAATTATTCTTTTTGACTGCAAAAGGGGGTTGGGTTTTTTTCCCCACTGAAAAGTAAGTATTTATTTCTTAATGGTGAAAGGAAGGGCGAAGCTTTCTTTGTTAGTTTTCATTTTCCATAAATTACTTGGGAAGAGGAGGAGGAGGATACTGCCACTAAACAGGTGATTTTGCAAAGCTGTGTTTGGAAATAAACCAAATTCAGGGGCTATTCATTTCAAGCAGTGAAGTTCATGTTGAGGCCCAAGATGCAGATAAATTACCTCATGTAGTGCTCTCCTTAAATTCTTAATAAGTTTTATATATCTATATCTACATTCAGGTGACATTTTCATAGGATTATCTACTTATACCCCATTTTACATTTTATTAGGAGCAGTAGGTCACTCAGATCCCTTAACTACCTGGAAGTTTGGGTTTTCCCTATGTAAATAATTTTAAATTATCAACAGAGATTTTAATCAGATTTAATTCAATCAGAGTCTTAAAATCCTTCTGTAATTACTTTTAGCCAACTTTTATTTTGCTGATGGGGGCAACTAAAATTTTCTTCTCCAAATCACTTTTGAGTAGAAGTTTACAGAGAACACTGAAGTTCAATTTTCAGATGAGTTATATAATTTTTTTAATTGCCTTAAAGTTCCTAACACTTACATTTTTTGCTTGGGATCTCTCTTCTTCTGTTTAAGATTTTTTTCATTATTTTGTTGCTATTTTTGGATTATTTTCTTGTTATAGAAATGTATCATCTCCCTTAGGTTTATTGGCACTGTGTGAGGCTTAACAGCTAAAATTAACTTGAAATTTGTGCTGCAAAGCAACAGATTAGAAACTTCTTATAGACAAGAAATAAAAACACAGAGCAGAATAATTAGAGACAGCTCAAATGATCAGAGCACAAAAGATGCTAGGGAGGAGACTTGCAGGATTTAATTTTTTTTTTTTTCCTCTATCAGGCAAAGCAAGAAATAGCAGAAAAATCAGTCTGTTTTTCTCAAATTTGACACAAAGAGCAGGTCTTTCTCTGCTAACCTTTCATTTCTCACTTGTGGATGAGCCAATTTTTCCTCTGACAGGCAAGAATGGCAGTGGCACCCACCTGTCACACGGGCTGGCCCTGTGATCAAATTTATCAGTAAGGAAGCAGCACCCTTTTAATAAAAATATAAAACAGTGTTCCCAGAGTTTGGTACTAGAATATGCAGTACACAGAATAAATACTGAGATTTAATATATCTTTAAATAAATGGTGACAGCTCAATTATTCCATGTATCTGTGCAGCGTCAGATTCAGTGAAACTATTTTTTCTTACCTGTTTATTTTGTAAACAATGATTCCTTTATTTTCAGGCATCTCCTGCCTGACATTCCTGAAAAGTGTGTTAATCCATTAACAAACCATTTCTCACACCTTTTTATTTTTTGGAAAAGTGCTTTAATTTTTTTTTTTTCCTCTTTCTTTGTAAATCACAAATTTTCTAAAGTGCAGAACTCGGTCCCTGAAAACGAAGCCATTTTGATGGTGTAGAAATTTGTGCAACAACATCAGTGAATGTCAGGCAGGATGTTTCAACACGGATGGTTACTTTTTAAAATAAATTGGATTAGAGGAAGTGTGTTCTGTGCTGCATGTAGGTATTTTTTCTGACAAAAAGCAGAAAAGGGATCTTTTGCCCTAAATCATCCTGGTGGGATGGCCTTTGCTACTGAGCACATCACTGTTCCTTGGATATAAATAAGGATGGATTGGGAAGGAAGATGATTCTTGCTCTGTGCTTCATAAAGTTCTCCAAGGCTTTTGCTGAGAAATGACAGCAGTGGTAAAGAAGTGCAGTTATCTGTCGGATTGGATGCAGATTTTTTGAAAGCTTAGAGGGAGTCAAGGATGACCTACACGACTGAAAATGGTTTCAAAGTGCAGGACTTGGTAGAAGATACTTTTTCTTCAGTGGGAAACACTAAACCCAGGAAATTACAAATGACAGGTAGGTGGAAAAGGCATTCCAGTAAGTCTGTGACAGTCTTCAGCAGCTGCTGAGGTTGTGATGAAATCAGCAGAAATATCCTCGTTGGCAAAGGGCAGGCCAGCTCGTGAGAATTCCTTAATCCATCATACCACCAGAAAAGCAAATAAGCTTTGTGAGACAAACTAGTAGAAGGTAGGAAGAGCCAGCCCTACAAGCAGGCATTTGTTTAAAGAAGGCCTCTGAAAATTCATGCCTCTAAAAAGCTGATGCCAGGTGTGGCAGGAAATTACCAGGCCTTTCAAAAGGGTGAACATCCAAGGAGACACAAATTTAACACAGGCTTTTAGATTTTAGGGATCTAGATGTGTTATATTTACACAAGACCCCATAAATTATATATTATATTATAAAGCCATAGAATCACAGACTGGTTTGGGTTGGAAGGGACCCCAAAGTCCATCCTGTGCCACCCCTGCCACAGCAGGGCCAGCTCCCAGTGTCCCAGGAGCTGCCAGCCCCAATGTCCAGCCTGGCCTTGGGCACTGCCAGGGATCCAGGGGCAGCCCCAGCTGCTCTGGGCACCCTGTGCCAATGGCTTTTGAAAGTGTCTGTTTTGAAACATCAACACACTTTCATCATCTTTGTCTTGCAAAGTGCAAATTTTATCCGTAGTCAAATTATTTTTTCTCTCCTAGCTGCAAACAAGGTTCGTGTCCAATAAAAGTAGTTCAAGTATTCTTCAGACAAGGGTACAGAGTAAAACGTGACACAATCTCTGAAGACAAATTAATTTACCTTCACATTTCTCAAAAACTCCTTGTTGTTTTAGGTGAGAGAAACAGGAGGAATTTTATTGGAAGATGCACTTAAAGCAAGCATATTACAGTGTGTTTAGAGATATCAAACCTCCTATAAGTGTATATAATTCAGAAAGCATCTCTTTTGGTTAAATTCTGTTTGGATATAATCTCCATGCCTTTTACTGAGCAGTTTTGATTATGATATATCATCCAAGCTGACATTTTTAGTATGAAGATCTATGGTTGGTTTTGAATGCTTTTTCGTCCTCAAAACATACATTGGTGTTAAAAAAACAAAGGTATTGAACTGAACCAAAATCTGTTGCTTTTACAGAAACACAGATATTCAGTAAATGTAAATATGGAAAAAATTCCCCCTTTTTTATTACGTTTTGTCAGATTGAGAGGGGAAAGAAGTTGAAACACTGAGTAGTTTCCATATACATAGAAAATAAAAAGGTGTGAAAAAAAGATGTTTTCATGATGTTGGGAGAATAAGTGCTCATATTATTTGGTCAGGGTCCACAAAAAAAGATGTTGGCAGAGTTTCCCTACCTTTTGTTTTCATCACTTGCCCATTGTTCCAAAGATGCTTTGGTTCTCTCTTTTTTTCACCACTTCTAATAACACATTCCTTTTTACACGTTCTTACAGTACTGATCAAACAACAGCTCAGCTGTTTTGGAATTGAGAGAGATTTAATACATACTAATTTGCTGTGGTATAATCATATAATACACAATTACCATTGAGAATGAGTTTTAAATTAGTTATAAACAAATTGAAATAATTTGGAATCATTTAAAATAACTGCATCTGCCAAAGTTTTGCAGTAGCAGCTCCACCACAGGATTTCTGATTTAGCCTGCTCTTTCTGACTGACATATTCTTTTCTCTTAGCATGAAACCTTGGGTGGTGGATTATGATTTTAATTGAGTACATTTTAATTAAAATTAAAACATCGCATGAGGTAGTTCAGAGTGGAGAAGGGCGTTGCAATCAAAATCTGTATTAAAAAAAACCCAAACAAAACCAAATCATTATGATACAAAATGATTGAGTGCTGAAAAATTTAATTTACAGTCTGAAACAAGGAAACTGGTTTGATTTTTTCCTTGTATAGATAAACCTGAGAACATTTCTGTGCCACCCCATCACTGGTCCAGGACTTGGGCCACTGTTACTCCAGTGAATGCCTCTTTACGGATTTTAGCTGTAAGGGCACAGGATGTCTTCCTGTGCTTTGAGAGAAAGGTAAACCACCAAAACTTGTCATTAATTGAAGGAGGTTTTCCACCACTTAAAGCATTTCTGTACTGTGCTGTGTTGTCCTTTTGTCCAAGATTTTCTTTCTATAGCCTGTGGTGGTATCATTTCAGAATTGTGCTCTAATCCTATTGAGATGTTTGCTCAAATTTTCCTGGAACCTTTCAACTATGTATTTTTATACTGCAAATGGATAATTGAAAGCCTTTCTATAAAATTTTTTAAAAAAAATAAAAATTCTATAGGCATTCATTCTCATAAATAAATAGCTTTGGTGCACCAGAGGCATTTTGCTTTACCTTCTGCCTCATTGTCTTCCTGAGGTATGTACAGATTTGCACTGTGTCATGATTTGTCATGTCTTACTGCTTAATTAACCTTTAGTGTGGCAGCATTTCCCAGACTGCCTGCAGAGGTATTTCAGATGAATATGCCTGTGTAGATAGGCAGTGTCAAATATTGCAGCTTTCTGCTTAAAATATTGTTATTTGCTAGCACTAGGGACATTATTCATTGGAATAGAGGCTCCCAGATCCAAACTTTTCTAGTGGCTTACTTTTAACCCCAGCTTTGAGCATACAAAATCAATTCAAAAGCCTGGTTTTGCTTTACATGGAGAAATTTTGAAACATTAAACTAGCTGTAACTTGAGAGAAAAGCTGTTTTCAGTGCTTTCTTATCTATTTTTCACTAGCCAAGAACCTGCTTGCCTATTTCAGGCAGCCATGGCTGTTCCGCACCAGGCAATAATGAAGCGGCTTTAATGAGAGAGAATATGAAGTTTCCTTTCTTTGTCTTGAAGTGGTGACAAGAAAATATTTCTTAAATAAAAAGCAAACTCGAGCTATTTCTTCATTGTCCTCTGTGAGAAAAGGTTATTTTACTTGAAACAGAATGGATTGGAAGCCATGTTAACTAAGATGTTTTAATTGAATCCTAAATTTTCTTGCAGGACAAAAAAAACCCAAAAGTTAACAAGATACTTCAAATGGTTCCTTTTTCATTGTTTCTTTGTCTTTTCAAGTAGCCTGTTAATAATCTCCAAGTTCTTTTAGCCTTTGCCTTTATTTTTTAATTCACCATTGCTGCCATGATAACCTGCTGCATTTATAACCTGGAATGCAACGTTCAGTGAAAGGAGAAGAGATTCTTGTTTTTGTTTTTGTTTTTTTTCTGAATCCTAAACTTCAGCAAAATTAAAGTGGAAAGGTTCACAGGGATAAAAAAAGGGTGACAATGGATACATGTAAAGAAAAAAATAAAGCAGTTTCCCCTTCTGTAACCTTTAACCCAACAAAAGTACAGATATTGAAATACCCTGGAAAGACATTTGGGCAATAACATTCATTTAGGTAATCCCATCAAAGAGTTTAGATTAGACTGGATGCTGGTTAACACCCTTAAAATAAAAGCTGACAGATTTAAACAGTGGAAAACACAAATCAATGTTCAACACCTTTTCAGCATCAAACAAGTGATGGCTGACACATTTTTAATACCTAAAGATTAAAATTTAAATAAAAAAAGGTCTGAGACATTTTCAATAAGACATGAAAAGGTTATGAAATATCTACAAAAGTTAAAAAAATATATTTATGGAAGGTGAGTGAAAGAGTTAAAGACAATAGTGGTACTGCTTGAAATAATGTGAGAATATAAAGATAACTTCTGCTGAAGACAAGTTCTGGGAAATAAAATTATTATATGGGAGGTAAATAATAAGGATTTAATAAAGATAAACCACTAAATCTTCATAATTATCAGGTTAAAGAAGGTTAGGATTATTTATTACAGTAGTTGTAAGAAGAGAAGTATTCCTGAAATTGTAATGCTTGATTTAAAAACCTGAATATTCCCAACTTTAAAGATAATATTTTCCTATACAAATTATTTTATTCCTATACAATTATTTGAAAACATTTTTAAAGCTTCTGTTTCAAATGTTTTTGGTTTTTTTTTTTGCAATTTCCATCTTTTCAAATGAATTTAGTGGTACTAAATAATATATAAGTTAATATTAGACTTAATAACAAATCTTTATGGATACGTGAGGCAAGGGCATCAATTAGTCCAAATTAAAACACACTATTATAGATAGATAATATATATAGATACTATATATAGATTGCTTAATTGCTTGTAAATATATAATTGCTTACAATTATCTGTGTAGAACACCCTCTGAAGTAACAGAACATATACTCTAATTTATGGAGTTACCAGTAAATCCTCCCAGTTCATCACAGCAAACAGCACGTAGGGATGGTACAAAGCCACCCTGTATTCTAGATTTGGGTCAAAACCATGTTGCCCCAAGGCAGATCTGTTCATTTTGTCTGTTTTCCAGAACTTTCCATCCAAATTCTCCAGGAAATCAGGTGTCGCCTCATCAGAGGGGGCAGAATTTGGCAAGAGGCGGGAGCCCAAAGGGCTGTGCTGGGCTGAGCCCCAGCGTGGGCAGCAGGGCAGGGGGGATTGTGCCCCTCTGCCCCTCAGCTGAGACCCCACCTGCAGAGCTGCCCCAGCCCGGGCCCGGCACAGGGAGCAGCTGGAGCTGCTGCAGCCAGCCCAGAGGAGGCTCCAGGATGAGCAGAGGGACGGAGCAGCTCTGCTGCCAGGAAAGGCTGCCACAGCTGCCATTGCTCAGCCCGGACAGGAGAAGCTTTGGCCTCAGCTCCCTGTGGCCTCGCAGGGCCCGAAGGAGCTGCAGGAAAGGTGGAGAGAGACAATTGCCAAGGGCTGCAGGAATTGCCAGGAGCCAGGGAATGGCTGCCAGTGGCAGAGGGCAGGGCTGGATGGGATCTTGGGCAGGAATTGTTCCCTGGCAGGGTGGGCAGGCCCTGGCACAGGGTGCCCAGAGCAGCTGGGGCTGCCCCTGGATCCCTGGCAGTGCCCAAGGCCAGGCTGGACATTGGGGCTGGCAGCTCCTGGGACACTGGGAGCTGGCCCTGCCATGGCTGGGGTGGGAATGGGTGGAGTTTGGGGTCCCTTCCAACCCAAACCATCTATGGTCCCATAATTCTACAAACAGCTTCTTCTGACTTCACTACAACCCATCTCTAAAGTCTTTTTATCTTTCAACCATTACTGGTTACCCTTTGCTGCATCCTGATCCCACTGAAAAATTCCAATATCTGTACACAAAAAGTTGTGATTTTTTGCCAAAAGTATGAAAACAGATGGAAGACAAAGAGTTGTGAGATCTGTGCTTAGCTTTCCGATTTTTGCTGTTTGGAAAGCTAGTAAAGAGATAAAAGAGTGTCTAAACATTTTTGAGCATGTTTGGGTATGGTCACCTGTCATGGAAAGGTCTCTTTTTGCATCTTTAAGGGTAGTGTATTATATTAGCATTGAAATTTTAACAAATTGTTAAATATATAATATATTTGTCATTAGATAATTATATAACAATGTAATAATTAGAATAATATATTTGTTAATATATTATAATTATTATACTTTATGTTGTATGTTAATCTATTGCTATAGTGTATATTATATATTATTACATATAACATATAATATATGATATAATAATATACATTTTTTTATTATATGAATTATATATTATATAATAGAATCAGTATTGTATATTTTATTATTATATTACAATATATTGATATAGTATTGTACTATATACATAATGTATATTATTATATATTTTAATTTAAAGTAATATATTATTACAGATGTTTTTATATATTGTAATATAATAATTATATATAATTATGTTATTATAAGTGTTAATATATTATCCACATATATTTTCACATCAGAATTTCCTGAGAGACCCTTCAATTTTTCCCTCCCAATTTACTTTACAGAATATATAACATGGATATCTCTTAACAGAAAAGTAAATTGTTTTCACTGCAGAGCCATTAGAGAGTTAAGTGGCAGAATCTATCATTGTCGTAACTCTCTTATTTTTTACTCTATCTTTACCTGTGAAGTTAACTGCACAGTTATCTCGTTATCCTTTGTGACCAGGCAGTACAGGTAAATACATTCTGAGTCAGACCTCAGGTTATTAAAGCTGTTTTTTTATCTTGACTCTAGATGAAGCAGAGGTGCCTTCACCAAGATGCCTGGGCTGAGGTGAGAGTGATCTGCTGTTAATTACAATGTGGAAAATTAAGTGGTGTTAAAAAATGCATTTAAAATATTTCTCAACAATATTCAAAATGAATGTGCAGTGTTTGTTCTCTAAGGGTGGGTGTATGCACCCTGGCAAAAGTTTGGGGAAAAATGATTAAAAAAATCTAAGGTAAATACACTAGCTTTGATAAATTTGATATAAAATGCTAGAGGTTTTATCTTTTGAGCTACAGATTGTCTCACAATCTACAATTCCTTTTAAAGTTTCCTAAAAAATGAATTTTAAAGAAATTCTGTGCATACTTGCACACAGGGTCATTTTCACTCTGCTAATTTTTCCTCTGTAAAGTAAATATGGTTTGAGGGACTTGTGTATGATCACAGTGGTGAACAAACGCCTGATTCTTTAGCTAAAGAAAGATAAAAACCCTACATATTCTGTCCTTCACTGATCCCAGCTAAATCTGTGCCTCAACCAAAAACCAGCATTCTCAGAAGGCCCTGTGTTCTCTCTCTTGTGGTTTGAGTGCAATAAAAATCCTAGCATTATTTAACAATCAAATTTAACCTTAATATTGTTTTTTGCATGAAAAAAAAAAAAGCATGAAACACATGAATCTGTGAATTCACTGTTGGTTCACTGTAATTTGTATTCATGACCTGGTAACAATCAGTGGAAAAATTAAAATACAAAGAGGCAAATATTATTTAAAAAAATGTTGTTTTAAGGGAAGTGTTTCATTGCAGATGGCAAAAAGGATTTTTTAAGCAGCCCATAACTTAGTAGCAAGTTTTATTTTAAAATATCATGTAATACTTAGAAATGTGGGGTTTTTTTATGATACAAAGAAGTGTTTGCTATGAAAATACTCACTTGAAATTGCTGTAAGTATACAAGAAATGATGGATGGGACTAATTTCAAACCATTCACAAGTGACATTTAGATGGATATTTATCTTAATGTAGCAGAATTAAAGTGGTCTGAGAATCACTAGAACAGTTTTCCTGTACAATTTCCTTAATGTTTTATTATAAGATTTCCATAAGGTTTCATTACCAACAAAAATCTTAATTTTTCAGATTGCATTTGAGTTAAGGCATAGCTTCATGCATATTTGCTTTTTAATATGGGCATGATGACATGTTAAAAATGATTATGTGATACAAGAATGGCAAAAACAGATAGAAAAAGGAATATATGAAGAGGAAGAAAAGACAAAAAAACAAAAGGAGAAATTAATTTCCAGCTTTGCATTTTTACTGCTTGCCTTAGGGACTGGGGTAATGGAGATGCTCTGGTCATTTTGCATCAGTAGATGGCACTGGAAGAAGGATCTGTGCAGAAAATTTCCCACTGCTGAGTGGTTTCCAGGAGCTCAGAGAGGACCTGGAGGCCACTTCAAGTTGCACTCAGGCATTTCCAGGATGCCCTTCTGGAAAAGCTTCCTTACTGAAGTTTCCTCTGAACAGGAGCAGATTGAGGTCTTCACCCAGAGTCTGTCAATACTTCAGGAAGGCAAGGAAGTTTTCCCACATGAAAGGGGCTTTTTGCATCCAAATTCCCTTTTATCCTCTCTCGTGAAGGGCTTGTTTTACTTTTTCCCTGCTCTACAACAAAATCTCTTGGAGAACTTTCCCTCTGAGAAAGTCTTGGTGTCCCCGCCTTCCCTCACACATCAGAAATTGTGTAGAACCCAGTAAATCATCTCACGGGTTTGGAAGCTGCAGTGGTTGTAGCAAATAGCTTTGAGACCAGTTCAGAGGAGGAAAACAGGGAAATAATTCTGGGAAGATGAGGTACCTGGGTGTTTGAATGCTCAAACTTTGAATACAAATGCGATCCCCTGTGTGGATTTCAGTCTATTCCCCAACCCTCGAACGATTTCAGTGGCTTAATAACATTTCTCCACAATTTACCCAAGAAAGCCTGGAACTCTATTTCATAAACTTTAACTGCAAGCCAGAAATAAATTGAGATCTAAGACTCATTTTGCTGTTGCTGTTCTTTTATTTATCTCTCATGATACATAGATTTGTACTTACTGTGGTTGTGTGATAAATTACATTTGGAAGGAAGTCATGTCTCAGCTTTTATGTTCAGTACCATATATCTCATTTCATTACTTCACTCTATGCTGTGTGGTGGAGGAAAGGAAAGCATATTTAGACCAGCCTTATGTTCAAGTTGATGCTTTGTAATTTTAAACAGGCTCCTGAGTCTTGCTTATTCCCTTTTTAAAATAATGTTGCTGTAATGTGCTGATATGTGGATTATAAGGATTTGTATCTTGTATTTCACAGCTGTTTATTCTCAAAAGGCTAAGAGTGTCTGGAAAGTTTTTAATAGAATTCCATATCTTAACCTTTATTTACTTTTGCATGTACACATAATCCTCATCACCCAATTAAACTGTTATTTTTTAAGGCTTTTTTTTTTTTTTTTTTTTTATATTTTATTGCATGTTTCTTCCCTGATTTCACTGAATATTGATATTTATCTGCAGGCATTATGTGTAGAAGTGTCACAAGATCTGTATCAAAAGTACATCCGGTGCAAACTCTTCCATTTCCAAAGCTATGGAAAAGAAAAAGATGAAAAAATTAATTTTTGTGCTTAAACTTTTTTGATGACTTATTTCCACAGCACAATGAATTGCCTCATAATGAATAAGTGGCCACTAATAGAATGGAGTCAATAAGTCCAGTGCTTTGTGCAAGAAGGATTTCTACAGCACATATAAAGCAAATATGAAATTATTGATTCTTACTGAGAACAGGGTTACAGTAGGTTTATTTTTCCAGAGCTCTGTATCATTACATATCCTGCTGTCCTGCTGGCAAACCCCCACACTTTATTTTTCAGGGTTGAATCATTAAGCTTGCTTTTGATTTCCATGAAAAAAGCATCTCATTCCAGCTGAGCCAAAGTTCCACAGCAAAGTCCTCATTAATTAGGACCATGGCTTATACAAATACCAGTTATGTGGGATTTATTCAACAATTTCCTTCCGAAAACAAAGTTTATCCTCCCATTAAAGTCTCACACAAATTGTTTTCTGACTTCCTGGGTACACCTGTGGCCTTTGGGTCAGTTTGTTCTGACAGGGTGTACAATCATGATCTAAATATATAATTTTTCTAGCCATGGTTCCAAGCATGAAGGTCAACTGCTCTCCCCAGCTCAACTGGGAAATGCACCCAGGAGCTGAAATTTTTGAGGGAAACAAGAAGACCCTGAGGAACTCAAAGTATTTTAGGCATTCCTGCGCTACCCTGTAAGCCTCTTTTTGTGTCTCTCAGGTGTTTTAGTTTGAGTCAAAGTGGGATGAAAGAGCTGTGGGTCACAGAAGGAGCTGCAGATGACAGGAAGTTCCCATGCACATGAGACTGGGAAACTCCATTCCTAAAGCCAAGCTACAGGCAATTAAATCTTTCTCCCAGTTTTATTTGTCATCAAAAGGAGTTCCAATGAAATACTCAGCTCATTCTCGTCTCTGTCCACCACTTGACTAAATATATTAGTTGGGACAACAGGAAAGTGCCTTTGTAATTTATTTAAGGTGCTGAAGAGATTTGTTTGGTAAAGAACTTAGATAAAATTGCAAGATTTTACCTATTCTATTGTATTTCTGACTGCTTTCCTCACAAAGGCTTAAAATTAAAACTAGAGAGCCATGAAGGAGCAATATTTTGAAAATATCCAGCTCAAAATTATTTAATTATAGATCACGTGCCTTTAAAGTCGTCAGTGGTTTCTTATTGATCCCACCTGTCCTGCCATTAATTCTTTTCTGTTTCTTTGAAATAAATCAGAGCAGTGGCACAAGATTAATTCAAATGTTAAAAATAGAACACATGGCATCCTCTGTGATGGGACTGTGTGCCAAAATATGTGTCCTGTTCACCTGGGAAAGGTGTTGTCTCTGCCAAAAGGGAACCTTTAGGTGATCTTTTAGGCTCCTTCCAACCTAAATATTTCTGTGATTCTCTGTTCTTTATTATCAGTAGCTATCCATTTGACATGCCTGCATTTTGGTGGAGTCATAAGGACTGTGCTTGGGAAATAGGATTTATGATCAACTGGATAAGAAATGTCAAATTGACCATAATCTGGGAGTACTGAAAACGACAGTAATTTATAAACTAGTAGAGGTGGTGACAGACTTCGAAGCATCTTGTGAAAACTTGCAGATGTCTTCGATATCCATTCAACTGCTGCTTAAATAAATGGTGTAACATCACATTTAATAACAACAAAATAAATCAAATAAGCTTTTAAAGTGTTTGCTTAGGACATTCACCTCAAGGAGTGCTGAAAGCAGGTGAAGCTAATAAACAGGCAAACCTCTGGTTTATGCACAGTTCAATGTTATCTAAATAGATCTAAAAGATTTATAAGTTCTACTTGTGTATTTGCTTGAGAAATGACACAAGGACCTTCCTGATTTGCAAAAACCTCTCTCCTGCTGGCTGCTAATTACTTGTATAGCACCAGAGATGATTCATGAGTTCACAACTGCCTAACATGTTGGAATATACTGTATATAAACCCTGTTTATACTCCTATAATATGGCTGAACATGGCTTCTTTTCAACTTTAAAGCTTCTGACAAATCAGCACATTTAAACCATTTAGCCTGAGTAAGTATACCAGTCTATCAGGTGAAGAAGATATACTAAGCCTATTTTTCTTTTGAACTTGCCCATCAAAGGGGCTTGCACACCCTTTAATCTGTGTTGAGGGAATGTGTAGTGTTTGCTGTATAAATCAGCAGCGGGGTATAGAGCTGTCTTATTTCCACAATTTTCAGCCAAAAGCTGGAAATTACCAGGCTGTGCACGTGAAATCTCTGCTGTTGATGTGTTAGAGGAGCACTGAAAGGAGAGGCAGGAAAATTCTGTTACTGAATTAATTTTTTATAATGTAAAGAAAAGACAAAAGGGAAAAGGATGAAAGAGACCTACACAGTTATTTTTATCCTATGGCAGGAGACAGCTGAACTTTGAGAAAATTTGAAGGCACATACTAGTAAACCATTTTTACATCCAAGTAATAAAAAAAAGGCACCTTTGCAGCTCTTGGTGCATGAAAGAAGTGCCAAATATCATTTTGGTCAATTTTTTGTGATAGATAATAAAGTTATTCCCATTCCTCAAACTGAAGAGTTTGCAGCACCCTTTGATAGAGCCTGTTCACTTGGACTTGCTCACCAAAAGTCCCACCCAGACAGATGTTTTTAACAACTGTGTAACTTATTTCCATGGTGCAACTTCCAGAGGAGAGAGCTCTAATATAATTTTATCATTACAATTCTAGTCCTACTGAACTAGGGAAATGATTTTGCTGGTGTGAGTTTGTTTTTTTTGTTTGTTTTTTTCTTTTTAACCTGTAAAAGATGGATTTGATTAATGATATCTCCACAAAAGAAAGCACCTCCTCACTAGACATCCTCTCCTTCTATATTTTAGTGGCATAATAGTTAGGACAGCCATATTCCCATTATGTCTTCTGTTGCTTTTGTGGGGAGATTTATGTGACTGTAGAGCCCATCACTGATAAGAGAATAATGGGGTCTTCGTTCCTAAATCACACCTGCTATTTGCAACATAAAACATGCTCTGGCTATATCCCAGTCACATGCACCTAGCAGAAAATTGAGAGTGGAGGAAAAGCTAAAAAACAGCTCTTGGCAAGGCCTGGATGGATTTGTGTCTCACTATTCAAATCCTGGTTGTGTAAAATATTCATGGAGGGGAATAAGCAATAATATACAGTGAGAAGTGTTTGTCTTTATTGTCTCTATTGCAGGACAACACTGGCACAGCCAAGGAATCAAATAAACATCACAGATGTGTGAACTGTCAGGGCAGAATAAGAATCAGAACAAAATCTTACAAAGTAATGCTAGACCCATTGCCCAAGAACATAAAAAAATTAGAATAATACATTCAGTTTTCATGTTTTGCTGATTTTAGGCATAAATCTGGTGAATAGACTATGAACACTTTATGACAAAGAAAGGAGAAAAGGGGAAGCTAGATTCCAGGAGTTCAGTTTTATTCTCTTCAACAAACATATTCTAAACCAGAGAACTGAAATAAGTAGTTAAAACCACCCAACATGGCTAAATGTCAACAAAAAAATGCCACATTTTCACTTGGTCTATATCCACATTTAACCCACGTAGTCTCTTACCATTAAACTCCTAAAATTCTAACCAGAGATTGGACAGAGTTCTTCCTGAGGAGAGGTAAAACATGAAAGGCTGATTGTCTAAATGTGACATACCAAAAGCAGAGACAAGTGGTGCCTCTGTTTTCAAATTCCCATCACATTGTGATTAAGAACTGTATTTATTGTCATTGTATTAGGAATTATAATAAGTAAATAAACAAACAAGCTGACGAGAAGATCTTCTCTCTAATGTTTTGTAAAATTCTCATGTGAATTTGAGGCACATATTAAGTATATTACTGCCCAACTTTTATTTTTCTATGCCAAATATCAGGTAATTGGAAGAAATTTGCAGCTGTGGTTAAAGATCTAAGTATTTTCATCCATAAAATTTGAATGTATTTACATGAAAGTTTACACACATGATTTCAAGTTTCAAAGATTTACTGAGGTCTGGTCCTTGACTCCTAAAAGGATGTCCTCTGTGAATGATATTTTTAATCCTCTCTGTTTTGAGAGATGAATGTTTTAATTAGTAAAATAACTTTCTAAGGTTATTTACAGTATCCCTCTAGTACATGAATCTGTCATTATTGTATTTTATAAACTGCCATTAACTTGATTAGAATAAACTTGGACACTAGTTCTGATATTTTATCTTTTTCAAGCACAATATTTCTGGCAGGCAAGAGAAATTAGATTGGCATATGGTTTTGACATAATATGTGAAAGAACAGATATACAAAAATATTGTCATTATGCAAGAAGAAACAATAGAATGTTAAATTATTACCAGTGAGGTTGTATCTCAAAAGGTAAAATCACCTTGTGACCCATCTAAGTCCTAACAAAGACAAGTCTTGAAATATTTTTCAAATTTCTTTTAAAAGTCAGGTGAAGAAAAAGACATTGTTCAAAATATATACTTAATTATTAAAAAAAGAAAACCCAGCAACTGTGAAGCTCTAAACCAATGCAAGAGCATAAGTAAAAAAAACAGTTGCACATGTTGAAATATACCCATAAGATGACCCAAGATTTTAGCAATTTATTTGGCTTATAAATTACAATTATAATAATAATTGGCAATACAGCATGCAAGCCACTTGTGTTTCAGGATTCTAAATCCATTACCACAAAGATTCAAAGTAAACACAAACTTTCCTGTAGAAAATAATTACAAAATAATTACAAATGTACAAAATAATTACAAAGTGGGCCGTTCAGTTGTGCAGTTTGCGTCAAGTAAAGGTCTGTAAATAATGAGAATATTTGTTAACAACTTTGCATTGAAAGCAGGGCAAAGATCACTAGTTAATTAAAGAGAAACCACAAAATCAGATAAAGAAATAATCACAATTTTTGTGCAAAATTATAAATATCAGCATGTTTAGTCAAGTAAAATATGTCAATAATAATTGTAAATATTCAACCTCTATAAATATGTATTGTTTGTTTTTAGGAACTTGTAGAGAATAAAAATATTCTCAGAGTGAGAATTGACTTTACAAAATGGAGATATTTAATTAGTCTGTCAAGGAATGGCTCAGATACTGCAGAACATATTAAAAGTCACGGAATTGTAAATTGGTTGCTCCTGTGCTACTTTAAATGAAAACTAAATAAACAGAAAAAATGAAGACTGAAAAATTTCTATTTTACTGTGTGTCAAAAGAACAAAATTTGGAAGTTAAAAATGATAAAGTTACATAATCTGTGCTAATATTTTGTTTGATGCAGACCAGTTTGAATTTGAGAACACCTGGGCAAGAAGTAAAAACTCTACTACTTGAGGAGGAAATCAATACATAGATTTTGGAAGCAATTTTAAGACCACTAGGTTACAATGGTATAGAATGGCACAAAATAACAAAATTAGAGTCATTAAATATTAGATTTACAGTTAAATTTTCAGTTTACCCTGTACTGGAAAAATTCTACCCCCAAATCCAAGGCCAACCAATGAAAAAGTATTCTAATTTGAAATTTGAAAATTTCTTAAATGACTTGGGTGATTTTGTTATTTTTTCACAGATTTTGGATTATGAGATTCTTCCAACTCAACTAAAATAAAAAGAATATTTATATATCCAAAAGAATTATGAATGTCATTACTTCAATTAGTGTTAATTTTATTTCTTTTTTTTTTTCAACGCTTCAATATTTTCAAGACGTAGTAATGAAGTTTGCATTCTTCTTTGGCAATGCCTGTGTTTTCCATTTAATTTCTTTACTGTAGCATAATTCCAGATTTGGCAGAAATAAAGATGCTATGCATTAAATACTGAAATTTTTTCTGGAGGAGTATGCCACATCACTCCTTTTTTTCCTCCTGCTAAGTGGCTTATGAATGCCACTGCCAAGACTTCCTGAAAATACGCCTCTTGTTCCTGCTTTAAGGGTGGAATTAAGAGGATGTAGGACATGGCAATCCATTGCAATGACATCCTAAGTAAACAAAAAGAAAAAAGCCTGGATCTAGAGGAGGTTTTTTGGTTTAGTTTTTTTTTTTTTTTAAAAAAAAAAGCAAACTCAAAAATGTGCTGAGGAGTGAAATAGCCTTCTGCTTGCTCCTCTTATTGTCTCCATAATTATATGTACAGACAGCTTTTTGCAAAGGTGTAATCAAATGACACACATATAAGAAGCAATTTTCTCCATACTTATGTTTTCCCTGAACTTAGAGAAGTGGGATGTAGTGCTCAACCTTCATTTCCCCTCTTGTCTCCCTCTCCCAGTCTAGTGGATAAAATATGAGAGGAAAAAAATCCAAAAAACTTAAGAAGAAGAGGAAATATCTGGCTGATGAAATGCAAGGTTTGCCTTCAGGGCATATTTTCATCAGAGGCTATTTCCATCTGAGAGAGAGAAAATAATGAAATGGGAGAAAAGACATTCTGGTCTTTGTCCATCATACATTGTTTAAGGGCTTCCTGAAAAAGAATATTTCATCTGGGCCATTTTTAAAAATGATGAATATGCCTTCCATGAACGTGTTTATCCTTGTCTAAAATGCATTCTGCCCATTCACTTCCATCCGTTCAATAATGGCTCAGTGCATGAGGAAGATGATTAAAGAACACAGAGTAGTATTTATTTTGTATCTGCATTAGCTGTATTGTTGGCTGAGTGCTGCCATCAGATGTAGTTCCACCTGCGGCCTGATATCAGAAACATTTATATAGCTAAATAGTAGAAATCTAAGATGTGATTAAAAAGAATCTGAGATGTGATAAGGGATATCACAACCCTCTTACAGAAATGAAGTGGAAATTTTCCCCCCAAAATGCGTTTCTATATAAATGCTTATTTAAATGTACCAAATAACTCCCAGTTTTTTTGAGAAATGAGAGATTCTGAGTCAAATATGGCTCAAAATTTAATTACTTAAGTTTGGTATATTTAATGGTGAAACAAAACTTGAAAGAATGCAGACTAATGTGAAATTTAACAACCATAGTTAAATGAGAAAAGGTTTATTTTCTGATTCTTGTAGCTGGAAAATATTAGGAATGTATATCTTACAGATAATGTATAATTTTGGTTTACTAAATCCAAAATATAAGCTTCATAGCTAAAGCATTTGTTGTAGGTTTTTTTAGTTTGCTTAATTGTTTTGGATTATTTTTTAGTATTATCTTTTGTTGCTTTGTTTTTGGCTGGGTTTTCTTTGGTTGATTGAGGGTGGTTTTTTTTTAGAGACATATGAAAATATTTTTAAAAGTCAATGAATAAAATGTTTGATGATATTGACTGCTCGAGGAGATCAGAAGTAGCAAAGATTCTACATAAGTCCAAATAAAATTCGTTGTATTCTGTGGTGTCATTTGGGAATTTGAAAAAAAAATTAAAAAAAAAAAATTCAGTCAATCAGAGATATTTGATCTCTTGCTTTCATCCATCAGTCCTGCTCATTTTGTTTTTAGCACTGATCTTGTGCAGTAGAATTATCTCTACGGTTTTAGAGCATAGTCTGTAAAACCACACAGAGGTTCCAACCACTGAACTTCCCCTGGAAACCCTAATTTTATTTATAATTTAATTTATAATTTAATTTATAATTTAATTTATAATTTTATTTATTTATTTTTAATGGCTGCATGCTAACTACTGTCTGTGGACTGTTGTTGTAAAGGGTGGAAAAACGAAATAATCACAGACAATAGTTTCTGCTGCTGAATAACTGAGGCACATAGTGAGTACTTAAGGCAAATTAAGAAGCCCTCTTCCCTAAAGGTCTGGTTGAAGATAAGTGGATATTGACAGGCTGTGTGAAAATAGCAATGGGCAGCATAAAAGTGATATATATTTGTGCTGCTTGGTGCTTCTGGTCCCCAAGCATTTTAGGAATTTCAATGGAAAGAATTCTCCATCTCTGTCTTGAAGAAAGGGTGACAAATATGTAGCAATCATTAAACTGCCTTAATTTTTATCGAGAGAATCAGTGAAAGAGCACCTAAAGGAACATTTACAGAAGCTTAAGGTTACACTGGTACTACCCTACACTAAAAATAAGGAAATTGTTTTATTTTACTGCTGTCCCACGCACTTCTAAAAGAAAGGAAAAAAGAGGCATATTCTAACCCAGAAATGTAATGGGCTGTGCTACACCCAGCCAAGGAACCAGGTTTACAACAGACACAAATTTCCTCTTATCTGAGGAAGACAACAAACAACATCAAAAGGAGTTGTTTAAAAATATTTTTAATTTTTAAAATTTTTTTCTGTTTTTTAGCCTTGCAAAATGCTTTTCATTTACACTTTGTTTTATTTAAGCAAAGACTCCTGTTTCCCTTTGAAGGCGATGTTTAATCTCTTCACCACAGGAGGATACAGCTTAAAGCTTCAGAGTAAGTCTTTTGAAAGCAAATTCGTGTTGTGAGACATCCAACAACTTTCAAGTCTTGGAAGTGGAACTGTCTGAAGTGCTTTTTTTTTTTCACTATTAGTGTTGTATGATGACTGTAGCCACCAGGAGACATCTTAAATACATGTTCCAGTCATACTGCCTGGAAAATCTAAGAGTTTTCTCCCTCCATTAAAAATAAACAAGGCAATATTTGGTCTTTGGTGGATGAGAATAGAGCCACAGAGAGAGATGAAAAGGCTGAGTCTAGAAACAAGGAACCCATCAAAATGTAGATCCAGAATAATTCTCTTTAAAGGGAGGTATATCTTTAAATAGTGGAATTATAATAACAATAATAACAACGAAAAACCAACAACAATAATAATTCAATTATGTGTGATAATGATAGTGATAGTGATAATGATAATGATAATGATAATGATAATGATCATTTCAAAAGGTCAAGATTTAAAACCAAAAATTCTGAATTTCAAATTATTGCAGGCTGGAACAGGGGTTATATTTTGGCTTTAGTGTTTTATTCACTTTTAGTGTTTATGGCCCAATTAATGATAAATAAAAGAAACCAGTTGGAATATTGAGGATTATGCTGTGTTTGTTGAGGAATTTGTGCAGCAGGAGTTTGGCAAAAATATGTTTGCAGGTTTATTTTAAAAGGTGTCAAAGTGTGATAAGAAAATGGGGAAAAATTTGGCCTACTGCTGGATTATTTAATGAGATCTAAAAAAAAAAAAGAATTTGTTTCTTATTATGTACAATAGTACTTCAAGTAAATTCCTGCATTTTCTATTTTGAGGCATCGAAGTGTAAAATTCTCCAGTCTGGCATTTGCACCTGCATGAAACCACCTGTAAAAACAAAAAAAGATTGGGTAATTTACCACAAATCAGACTTTTGAATCACAGCTGTGAGCTGGAACTGCTCTATCTAGAAAATGAGGTGGAAAACTACTTACTCACTTTATTTCTGCAAGTTATGCAGACCTCTACTTACTTAATTTGAATATGACGATAATTGAATATGATACTTATGAGTTTATAGCAAAATCTTTTCACTTTGTGTTTTAACTCAATTCAGAGATGTCCATGAAAAAGGTAATTTTAAAATAATTTGCAATTTAAAAACTGAAGTGTTGTTCAAATAATACTCTTCAAATTTGGGTGAAAAAAGCTTAATATTTTTCTTCTTATGTAAGCTGTAAGCATTTACAAATAAAGGTTATTTACATTGTAGACATGCAGCATTCACACCAACATATTTCAATAGATTAAAAGTACTCTAAACTTTTACTTCATGAAACTTATCATGCTCTGAATTGCCAAGATTGGAGATACTTAGAACAAGGAATTGAAAGATTTTTTTTTTTTCTGTTTGTTTGGCCTTTGAAAGATACACATAAAAGGAAGGAACAGCATCATTGTGTTAGGTCCTTATCTTCTTAACAATTCAGATTTAATTTTGAATTGTGAGTGGAGCAAGGCTACACCTGGGACAGGACAATATCATTTTCACGTGCCACAGCTTTCTCATCTAAAGTGGGCCCCAGCTCATCCAGGGAATCTCCAGAAAATAATTCCTGCCGAGTTTGAAAGACACATTGACATTTCAAAGGAGACATTTCTCATTTAATTCACAGGGACTCTTTACTTATATGTATGAACCTCAAGGATATGCCCGCTTTGGAATAAAATTTGATATAAGTGCAGGCAGAGGAGACAAAAGAAGCATAATTGTGTGTGTTATTCAGGTCAGAAACGCAGCATTTAGGGAATTACGTACAACAGAGGTAGAATAACCATTCTAAAATACTCATCCCACTGCTTTTCTCTTCAGCAGCTGCCCCAGAGAGGCATCTTGATGTGGGGATGTTTGCCTGCATGGCACATCAGAGAAACCAGATTTTGTTTCCTGAGGTAGTGCCTGCAATACATAAATTTAAACAGGATAGCTGTTGTAGGAGGAGATCCACAAAACACTGAAAAGATAATTTGAAATAACTCTTGGAAGGTAAATAAAAGAAACAGGGCAGGTCAAACCATAGTTAAGGATTTGTAAAAAGGCTCTTGTTCAGCTTCAAATATTCATGTATCTGAGTGATGTAGATTTACAAAAATCTACAGAAATTGAAAAATAGCTTGAAAACACAATGCACTCACTACTCAACATTCAATGGAAAATATTTATTTTTGAGTGTCTCCTCAGTTCACTCCAGTGTGGCTGCACCAATATCAATGAACTAATTAATTTGAAATTAATTTCAGTTAATTTGAAATTAATTTCAGTGTCACAGGAACAGCCGTAAGAATTCCATTGTAATGCAGAGCTAATTTAATGTAGCACTGAAGTGGCTTTAGCCGCATAATACTTCACTGGATTTATGAAAATTGACCAGAGAAACCCAGTAATCTCTGCAGTGATAGGAGGTAGAGTTGCTGCATGGTTGTCCCCTAAACTTCCCCTTGGGATGGGGAACCTTCCCTTTATGGATGGGTGATTTCTATGAGGGCATAGGAATTAAATTCGTGGAAGAATTTGTGCATGCCAAATCCTTTCTTCTAGTCTAAACCCATTTGTCATCCAATACCTTCCTTAATTTTCCAAAGGAAATGTTTTTTTTCTTCAGAAGCATTCAGTGCAAACCATCTTATTTCTAATTTAAGTTTCCTTTTTGATCTACAAGGCATTAAAAAATATCAAAGTGGAACTTATTTCAAAAGGGGAGTCTCAAAAAGGAGAGGCAATATTAAACTATTTCTGTGGAAAGGATTTCATGTTGCTTCAATTTCACTTCCCAAATGTAGTCTAAACTAAAATTTTCCTGAAGTCACCTAAGAACCTGAAGCACACTTCAAGTTTTCAGAGTAGGGAGCTTTGATGGGACAAAGTTCTCCTGAAGTTTCTTTATCCAGCTCCAGCTGTCATGTTTTGGTGGGGTAATTCTTGGAAGGCTGATAATATAAGCCATGATTTATAATTATTCTTGACTGTTAGAATCCTGTAAATTATTAATACGAATTACTTGCATTTTCATTACAGAGCTTCATTGATGTTTTCTTATATGGTCATATTAGCATAGAAAACAAATTGTCCAGACAAAGATTTTGAAGATAATGTGAAGTTCAACAAATTCCCCCTGCATCTAGGAGAGTGGTTATTGTCTCCCTATAGATGAGTTACTGGAATTTGATATTATTCATATTATATAATACGTGTAATTTCAGCACAATTGGTGTTTTATTTATTTTACTTACTGACTCATAAATTTTTAGTTTTATAACATTGAACCTCTCAAATATGCAACTGTAAAGAATTGTGCCTACTAATGGATTGTTCATTGACTTTAATTTATTTACATTCTCAGTACATTTGGCCTATTGCTATCAGGAGCTCAAATAAATTCTTTACTTTCTTCTCTCTAAGCTGTGATCAGTCCAAATTCTGTTGTGCACTGGCTTTGCTTGCTATAAACTCTGAGCATCCTGATGGAATAAAGAGTTTCCAGAAACCTGAACTGAGGTGCCTACATAAATTATTTACATCTGTATTTCATATTTTTTTCTCATTTTTCCAGGCTCATAAGTGATACCTAAAACTAATAATTTCTAAACTTCAGAAATACTGGCTGGTTACAAAGTTAATCCAGATACAGTAGTTATCTTTCAGGATGCACATGATGCTTTAAAACTGTGCATGTCTCATTTTATCAGAGCAAAGCTTTCCCTAAAATAACATTTTCCATTTTTGCTTAAAGTAATTTTAATGTGGTTGACACTTCCATTCCCTTTATAGCATCTTCAATTTTGAAATCAGCAGGTGCCAAGGACTTCAAAGGAAACAATCACAACTCACAGCACTGAGATTTTAAATATGATAACAAAATTGGCTTGTTTAAAAATACTGAAATAAAAGTGAGGGGTTTAGTAATAGATGGTTAATATATATGATATAGCTAAGATTATAAGATATATATTACATATAATGGCATGTATAATATCTATTATATAATAGATGGATGATACATATGTAATAAATACATTATATACATATCTATAATATGTATAGGCCAGATATCCATGTGCTAAAAATTCATTGCTTAGAAGATGGCCATCCTCAGACAGATATTTCTACTTGCTTCGGAGCTAGTCCATCCTTTTTGAATTTTCTGTCTTTTTTTCTGTATATTACAAGTTGATTCTTTCTTGAATTTCAGCCAATATGGATATATCCATGTTGCTTTGTGGTTGGGCTTGTTTTGTTTTGTTTTGTTTTGTTTTGTTTTTTTTTGTTTTTGTTTGTTTGTTTATTTGTTTGGGGTTTTTTGTTTGTTTGCCTGTTGTGGTTTTCAGGGGTGTTTTTGCTTTTTTCTAGCTGTTGCTGGGGGTGGTGATTTTTCATTCTTCAGATCTGTTTTTGGTTTGTGTTATTGTTTTATTCTTTTGCGTGTTTTTTGTTTTTAAAGGTGTTCTTACAATGGAACAGACCAGGTGGCTGAAGGAGATTGACCTGAGAACCTCCTGGCTCCTGGAACCATGCACTGCATGCCTGATGAGAAACTGCAATTTTAGCTGGAAGGCTGTAAATCCCTGCTGATTTTATTTGCAGAGTCCTTATCACTGAGGATATTTCCAGCATCCTGATCACCTAATGCTCAATTTTCATTCCCCCTCCCTGCTTTCTGTTACGTAAATCCATCCAGATTTCTTCACCTTCTCACAAAAATTAAGCTTGTTACAGCGCAGGGGGAGCTTGTGCATCTTCTCCACTGAAATTTGCAATAAACCTGGGATCTTTATCTGGTGATTCTTGCTGTGACCATGGCAAGCTGCCTCGGCAGAGGGTCAGCAGTTCATTAGCAACGTAGGCACACACACAGGTGACTGCTGACAACTTGAAGGAAATGAGGTTTCTGTGTGGTTTTTAAACTTTAGAGCCACATCAGCTTTTCCCTCCTGGAAAATGACATTTGCCTTCCCCAGCTGTTGATTGCCACCCTCTGTTTCCGGCTGCTGTGACAAAGGTGTAAAACATATATTTTTGCAGCACTCAGAATGCAGCTGGTTCTTCCTCTCACTCCTTAAGGTTTTCCATTTTACATACTGCTACTGGCAATGCAATTAAGGGAATTCAGTGGTTTGGGTTGATCAGCCAGAGAAAATCCCTGTTTAGCCAGGATGCCAGTTAATTTTTCTGCATTCTTTGTGGAACGAGACACAGTTTTGATAAACACATCCACATTTTAGCTCCTAAATTTAGAATAATCTGAATTAGTACGTTCCTTTCTCTTTCAAATATGTCTATTTAAATACACACTTTTCAAAACGGAAGTGGAATGTATGATTTTTTTTTCAGTCTTAAGTATCAATTTAACTGTATTAATTGGCATATTTATGGGTCATCAAGAGCGATATTGACATCTTATTAATTCTGCAAAAGGTCTTTTCTATTTCCTAAATAAAAACCTGTTTGGAAAGAAAGGACTCCTATTAGGAACATCATTCCAACTGCAATAATAGCCAAAATGGGAGCTGACTTCCACAAAAAACTCGACCTTTTGTTCTTGATGTACCCAGATCTACCATTCTCTGGACTTGATGCTTCTACCTGTAGTTATTAAATGTCTAAACATTTTTGTTGTTGTTGTTGTTTTACCATTTAATCATTGAGGAACTAATATTGCTAGAACAGCAACTTAGTCTTCTGCTTACGTGTATCATTACACCATAAATCTTTTAAAATTGTTGCTCAGACAGCAAAACTAACTGAAAAAGAAACCCCTAACTGAAATAAAACCATGAAGTGTATTTATTAAAGGAGCAAGATAAAAGTGAAAAGTTTTGTTCCCTGATCTTGTATTTTTGTCTTTCCTTACTCTTAGCCCATCCTGCTCAACCACACTTAGGTCACTGAAGGCTTAGGTAAATACTCAGAGAGATGAAAGGAAGATTTGTTAAATGGCATCTGTGATCAGAGCTGTTTTTCTGGCTTCTTTTCACCTCACCTGCCAGTTATGCAGCTTTTTAATGAAGAAGATCAATGCAGTTTATTCTCCCAAATGACATATTTTGGTGTTTTGGGTGGGGTTTTTTATGTTTGACCATTTGCTCTTGATATGTACAGGGGACAAAAAAAGGGGTCAGTGAAATAGGAAGGTATAAAAGGGAAAATGATCACGCATTAGAGCACCTCATCTTTCAGCAGGGGTCACGAGGAGGGACTCTGCCATCTTATTAATGCTGTGAAAGCCCTTTTCTGTTTTCTGTCATAAAAACATGTGTGGGAAGAAAGGGGTCCTAGCCATGACTCCCATTCCAGCTGCAGTAATAGCCCTTTTGGGAGCAGACTTCATCAAAGCACTGCTGTGTGAGCAGCACTTTCCCCAGCAGCCTTGTGCCTGCCCAGCACTGTTTCAATGGCAACAAAACACTCGGATCAACAGCATCATTATTTTTGGGCAGAGACAGAGTGAAGCTTCAGGTGAGGAGAGAAAACACGTTTTGACAAATATCAGCAGCACTTGTAATCCCAGACACTGCCCTGAGCGAGGGATTGATGTTCATATGGCAGCAAACCAGTCAGTGACAGCAGCCTACCTTAAAACATCCTTTTCTTCCAGTCTTTAATTCCCCCTGGACAGATTAGTGGGACCTGGGATAAAAACTTGTCTTAATGCAGATGTGTGTCAGTTAAGTAGGAAATTATGAGAGTGATTGACAAGATTATTTCTCACCATCTCCATGCTCCAAGCAGCTTTCTGTGCCCATCTACACATTTTAAATTTCTGCTCAAATTTATCTCTGAAGGGGACAGGCTTAGTTGGTATTTAGTGGTACTACATTTGTTAAAGAGAGCCCAGGGCCAGTAACACCATGTTAGTGTTTTTATCTCTACAGAAATTATTCCTACCTGCAGCTCCCATGCAGCAAGGCATTGAAAACAAGCAGGGTTTTCATTATTTTAATGTTTTGCCATACAGTTAGAAATTGCAGGGGCAAAAAAAATTACTTGGAAACAAAAACATTCAGATGTCTTTGTTTTTAAAGCAATATACATGGACAGTATTCTTAGAGCTAAGGAGGGACATTTTGGATTAATGAAATAAGTGTATTAACTTTGACAGAAAAAAATTCTATGGGTATTGCATTTTAGTCCATTGATTGACAAAAAGCTAATGTTTCATTTTATTGACTGCTCAGATAATTACAAGTACGCACAGAGTCAATACAAAGCAAGAATGCAAAGCTACCTTTTATCACAGTTTTTACCCCTAGCTTTTGTCAGACTGCTAATTTAAACCTTGATAACTCTACAAACACAAGATGTGCAGGTACTACTCTACCATTTTGACCTGCAAGAATTTTGAAATGTGTGACCTGTAGCTGGCTGAGAAAGTAATTGACAAAAAACCAAAATTGAAAAAAAGCCTGAAAAGAATTGTTTCCCTTTGATCTAACTTCAGTAGGATGCTAAAAAGAAATTGATGCAAATAATATGCAGGTGTTGACTGTTGCAGAGGAGGGGCTGTTTCCTCACAGTAATTATATTTGTCCACACTGACCCACACTGGATAAATGTGTTCATGCCAGCTGGGAGGAAATATAATGATACACCTTGGGTGCCATACCAGAATTTCAACCATGTCAGAGCCCCACAGACAAGCTGTTCCCTGGCACTGCAGGGCAGAGTTATTGATTTACACACAGTTTGCTGTGATGGAGTTATCAGTTAAGTAGCAAGAGGACTTTTGTTCTTTGTCATTAATCCTCCTGCTTGTCACACCACAAGGCAGTGGCGAAAAAAATTTGTATCAGCTCTGTGGAGGCTGGAGGGGAGAAGGAAATCCTGCTTGATGATAAATCATGTCAAAATAAAAATGAGGGTAATACCTCCATGTGTGTGTTGCGTTTAAAAGTCTCCAAGAAACCTTTTCTGTAGAGGTTTGCTGTTTTGGTGAAGTTCTGCAGTGGCTTTCAGTTCCAGGTAAAGTGGATTTAAACAATTCAGAGCAGGCAAATGTAAACACATTGAAGAGCATCTATTAAAGTGGGTGGCCCGATAAACCTGTGCCAAATCCCTTTCAGGAGGACTCCTTTCTGCCTGCTAAAAGGGCAGTGAGCTGAGCTCAGAGCTTGGGGAAGTCTCAGATGTGGGTGTGGGACAAAATTCTTCCTTTCCTTACAGGAGAAGGTGACAGAAAAAGGAAAAACCCTGTTTTCTTTTCTGTTGCATCCAGAAGTGATGGGATAAAAATAGTTGATAGTCATAAAGCTTCTGTGAAGACAGAACCTTCGCTGTGAGATTTAAACTTTTTTTTCCCAGTGTCTTTGGTGAGAAAAATGTAATAAAGAAGAAACACTTCCACACTTTACTGAGATGAAGCCATTCAAAAATGTAATGCAGCCTTTAACACATAGGAAATGTTGAGAGAAGTTCAACATTAACCTTTTTTTTCTGCCTGTATTCACCACATACATATTTATTTGTACAAAGGTTAATTCTGAATATAAAGAGTTTGCCATCAAAAATTAGGAAAACCATTCAACTCTAATTACAAAGAAAAATATAGGATATTCTACTGTACATTCTAATATATTACTTAGTCCTCCTTGTTATAGAAAAGCTTAATCATTAACCAGTGAGGAAATATATGCTTCTTTGCATAGCATAAAGGTGAATTCATCAAAATATGTTTATTCCTCTGTAATTTGCTGTGCTGTAGCAATGTTAATTGTACTTACTGGAATGTCTTGACCTTAACTTCATTTTTAATAGAGACAAGACCTAGCTTAATTAAGTTCTCCTCACTACAGTTGAATGGGGAATTTAAGAAAAAAATCAATTTTGTCATGTTTTAAAATGATTTAAGTGTTTGAGCTGTGTTTTACATACCTTCTATATGCACCAATGTGCGTGCTAACACCATCATGAAAAGCCAGTTTAGGAAATACAGAAATAAACTCCCAGTGGTGTTCCAGGCTTCTTCAAAGAGGTGCAAGTACCCAGTATGGGAAAGATGGCCTTTCCACAAGGCTGGAAAGTATGGGATATGAATATGCAAGGGATCCTAAACCACCTTTGTGTCTCCCACGACGATGGCATCAGGACAAAGTCTGTGAGTAATTTTTCACTGCCTGTAGCTTTTGTTTTGTTTTGTTGCTTTTGTTTGGTTTGGTTTTTTGTTTTGTTTGCTTTTTAACACTTGCACCGTTACTCCATGAAGAAACAGCATAAAACTTCTTCGGGATCCTGCCCTTGGCAGATGGAACAATTCCAATCCATATGGCAAGAAGAGAACAGTGATTTTTTTCCAAAACTCACTGTAAATCCACCCAGTTTTTCTGAATTGCTCTTTTATGGACAATGCTCTGCTACCTCCTTTCCTTCTTTTCAATCCTTTTCTTTCTCCTTCTTTTTCTCTTAAAGAAATCTCTCCTCCACGGTGCTTCATTAGAATGAACCATTTCTATTCAGGTTGCCAGATGACACAATTTTCTCATCTGAGGTGCAACAGCATTAACTTTTCACTCTCTATTAATAGTTCTCCACCACATACAAATTTCTGTGGCTAAGCTAAAATAATACCCAGGTTTTAAAAACACCTGGCTGCTACTTTAGTCAAGTCCTGTAATACCACCAAAGGCTACATAAAAATACAAGTAATTTTCTTTCCACTCAGGTTCCTGGAATCCTTAATGTTTCTGAATGATTCAAACATGTTTCAGCAATGCAAGGATGACTAATTTTTGAGTGTAATGCAGGTATTTTCATTTCTTTATTACTTACTGCCTTAACCCCAAAGTCAGGGCTGTTGAGATCCAGACACCAACTCCTCCTCATCAAAAATTTAAGCCATGCCTCAAGCAGGGCCTGAAACACAGGGCACAGAGGGTCAGTGAAGCAGAAAGTTCAGTGGACTGAACTGCTCTGCTGACTCCAAGGCAAAGAAGGGTTTGGATATGTGGCAAAATTCATTAATTTCTGCCTAAAATATTTAGCATTCACTCTGGAGGTGTAAGATTGACCGGAGAGAAATGTGAGGTTCATTCTGCTAAGGCTGAGATTTATTTTTATAATTTAACTTACTGGTAAAAATACCTAGAGAGAAGAAATACAGAGAGAAAACCCCCTGCACATTCCTGATCCATCAAATACTCTTGGGTTTTAAATTCTGGTTTGTTGGTTTTTTGTTTGTTTTTTTTTTTTCCTGTGGAAGTTAGCTGCAAGCTCTCTCAAATGAGAATAAGATTTCTTGTGGTATTTATCTTTTGCACAGTAGCACTACACAGCAAAATTTATGCAACTCTTAATAATGGCTAATGTGAAACTGTTCTAATTGTGTCTTTCCTCTTCATCTTCCTGTCTCCTTATTGAAGAAATGGGATTGTTTATTAAAAGAAACCAATCTTGTAGCACGTACCAACTGCATCACATATGGAAATTATGTACTGGTTAGGAAAAAAAATAGTTGGAAAATAAAATATTTATTTAATCTTTGTTTTTCAATATTTAGCAGGCAACGTTTATTTTTTAACTTTTCTTTTTTAATTGTTGTTTTTTTTTTTGTTTGTTTGTTTTGTTTTTGTTTTTCCTCATGCCTGCTTGTCAGGCCACAACACTCCACAGGAAAAAAAATCAACAAAAAATATTGCCTCAAAGCATGGTCTAAAAGTAACTGTTCAGGTAAATTTTCTTTGAACATCATGTGAGCTCTCTAGCAGAGTGCAGAGATCCTCAGTTTTTTCTTGCAGTGCCCTCCTGTTATTACTGAAGAAAAATCTTTTATCTTCCTATTCCTTCTTTATAAAAAATATCTATTAAGACTGTGGAGCTTATCCATCAGTGGTCTTACCCGTTGGCCACAACCCTCTGGATGGGACCATTCAACCACTTTCTTATCCATATAAATGTCCACCCATAAAACCCATATCTCTCCAATTAAGAGAAAAGGATGTTGTGGGGGACAGAAATCCAGATAAATGACATCTGCAGCCCTTCCCTCGTTCACTGATGTAGGCATTATAAATAAATATGTTAAGATGAGTCATTGATCTAAGACAAGCTATTTCTTAGGAATTTATTCCTGTTACCCATAACAATTCAGCGTCTGTTTATTTCTATCTCAAAACAGCCAGGCAATCTGTTTTCACTTATAAACTAAATTCATTTATAAACACAAAGGGAACAGATCCCAGCATGATAATAAATTAGGAGATATTGTTTCCTTATAGTATTTGTCATTTGTACTAAACACACCAGATTTTTCTTTTCCAGTCTCCTGGTTTCTTTGCATTTTGCATGCTGACAGTGAGAATAGATATAAGAGCAGATGCCATTGTGCTAACCCCCTGCCTTCAGAGCAGATTGAATATTTTGTTATCACCATTTGCAGGCTATTGTGTGCAGACATTTACTCTGGAATTTACGTGCCAGCACTGCAATGGGGTGCTTTGTGAGGGATACAGGTGGACAGGAAAGTTCTTAAATAAATACTGTGTGCTTTATCTGTATGACACTTTATTAAAATAAACGTAAGGGCTGGTGTATTTTCCATATAGCCACAAAACATGCCTGTAAAGCCATGTTTAGGTACCATTTTCTCTTATGTTGGAATATTGAACACTTTCCTCACTGCACTTCAACTCTCTTCTGCTCCCACCTCAGGTATCCCTCCTTCAAAAAGCAACAAATTAAGTCCTTGGTCTTACTGAGGCTAATGTGAAATTTAAGATGGTGTTAATAGTGATTGCAATTATAATTTTCTGTTGTCACTAATATCATGGTAGGACTGCTTTGGAAGGCGTGAAGGTTTGTAAATTTGTCATATTCCCTTTCTCTCTCCTAGCTGGGGTCGTCCTGCTGCGATGTGTATATTTTTATTAAGTTTATAATTGACAACAGAATAGCCTGCTTCAGAATTTCTTACAAAAACATACATAATTGCACAAGTGTCAAGTCACTCTAAGTGGCTCCAGCTGTTAACTTTCAAGAAAACTCCTCAAGAAAATATGTAAGAAGGAGATCAAATACTCTTTGATGGTATTAGTTCGTCTTCCTCTGTTTTCTGGTAAAGGCTTTCTTGTCATAACAAAAATTGAAAATTAATTTTCTAACATTTATTTATGCCTGTAAAAAATTCTTTATTTTCTAAGGGCCTCTTAAGGTGAAGTTTAAAAAAATAAACCAAACTAAAAAACCCCCAAATCAAAACAGAATAAAGAAACCCAGACACCATTTCAATATTTTCCACTTCTCTTATATAAGGCAGTTAAAAAGGACATATTTCTACTCTTTGACACTCCACAGTGACAGGAGTAAATGAAATAGATGAGCTTTGCCATCCTTATAGAAAGGTCTAGAATTCTTTCAGGAAGGAAATCTAGACAGAAATTCCGGTATGTTTACACATGGGTTTTTGTCCTTTTTTCTGTCTAGGAATTGAATTGAGCAACACTACTTTTAATTTAATTTCTGTGTTTCCCAAATTGCTCATCATTAGCAGAAAGTATTCTTACAGTCATCATTACAAGTCAACTTGAATTTTCTGTTTTGACTGAACACTTTCATTCACCATTTTACTGAAAGAGAACTTGTCAACATTTGATGGAAATTATAGGGCAGTTTGTTAATTGTAATTAATTTACCTTCCAAATAAGATTATAATGCAACTATTTTAATTTTTTTTTTAAACAGACTTTCTTCTTCCTTTTCTTTTCTTTCTTTTTTATGTTGTCCATCATACTTGCAAAATTCTAAGTAGATGAGGAGGTTTTTTTTTCATATTTGACCCACCTTTAATCTCTTTTTCCTTAATGTCTGCAGATCCCACTCATTCCCACCTAATTGTTGTTCATGTTTAATTGTTCTTTAGCATCTGAAAAGATCAGAAGAAGATTTCTTTTCACAGAACACTCACAGCAAAGGAGAAAAACCAAACAAACAGGGAGGAAAACACATCATGTCCTAACCTGGGCTGACACTGCTGGATATTTTCCGTACCTGAAAAGTTCCCTGTGCCAAAACACAAGTTAAATTTTTTTTAAAGGTGGTTTTTTTGTTTTTTTTTTTTTTTTTGGTTGTTTGTTTTGTTTCGTTAATAGGATGCATCGGTTTTATCCTTTTTCCACTAATGGCAAGAGGATTAATTTTTCATTATTTTCATCTTGACAAGTAAATGTCACTATGCCTGGCAGAACCACTTCTGAAAAGCAGATAGCATCTGCTTTTCCTGAGCACTCTCTGCAGAGCTGCAGAGGTACAAAGAGGATATGAGTCAAATTTATTATTTCCATCAGCAAAAACTTAATGCTCATCTGAGGGCAGAATTTAGGCTCTATTTATTTCCAATATAAAGTCATTTCAAGGAGATAAGTGTTAAGTTTTCCCACAAACAGGCAGGGTAAGGGAGTGGAAAAAACCCCACAGAAGGTGGCACAAGTACTGCCTTTGGTATTGTACAATTCCAGTGCAAATTTCTGCAAAACATGAAGACTATAAATATGACTGAGCTCTGATATGGGTTATTCAGCTCAGCTCAGGAAGGCAAGATGGTCCTCCCAGGGTGTTGTACAATGCAAATAACAGGATATTTTGACAACTGCAGACATTAGGAAAACATTTCGGTCGCATTTCTCCAGTAGTAACAGAGGTCCTGATGCAATCACGTTACTGAGAAGATGATAAAATGTGTTTTAAGGCCAAAATCTAACTCTTGAGGTGATTTACATTGCCACAGTGTGCAAACCCAATGTTCTTGTGGAACTGCAAAATGTCATTATTGTCAACACTCCCTTGAGGCAAACGGAAATAATTTTACTTTTCTGATTTTACCTGGATCTAATAAGAACAGTGTCTTGCTTTCATGTCACTGCAGCCTGAGCAAGCCTCATAGGTTCTTTTATTTTTTAGTTGTAAAAGGCAGTTTCTCTGAAGCCAAAATAGTTTCTATTGACTCAGACCCTGCGGCAGAGGAAGGTAAGTAAGAAAAGCAAACACTGAAATTAAAACTGCAAATTGAAAGAGTTTCTTTGGTTTTTAGTCTTTCAAAATTGTTTTCATAGCGATGTTTCCCTTGCCTTGTGAATGGTTTTTCTCCAGACAAAGCCAGATCTCTGAGCAATAGGCATGAATTTGCTGGTTTTAGGGAATTTTACTGCGCAAAATTTAGGCAAGGGTTTTCCTGGTCATGTTTTCCCAACACAAAAATGAGATGATGCTATGTAAAAATAACAAAGCCTGGTTGTTAGGTATTTAGAAAAGAGTGGTCTGAGGAACCAAAACCCTGTTGCAAGAGCTGTAGGAAGGTTTAATTCTGGATAGGGCCAGCAATGGGCTGGGAAATCTGTGAGCATTTTATTTTGAGTGTGCAAACAGCACCAGACACCAAGTGTGTCCCTCCATGCAGCCATCCAAGATACAAAACTTTTTTTTATGGCAGAGAACTTATAAAATTATCCCAACTTTGAGGTCAGAAGAGCATTTGCAGGTACATTAACAGTGCTGATCTTTCAAAAAGGGGGAGAAGAAGGCTTTGCTGTCTCTAAAGTGCTATTGTGGTAGTTTGTTTATTGATTCAAGACACCATCACATAAATTAGAAGTTGCCACTTCTGCAGAAATCTTGGAGCTTAGATGGATAACTGTGGAAAAAGGATGAGAGAAAAAAGGGGTGGCAAGGTGGGTTTTATCAGTCCATGCTTTGAAAACTATTTCAGCCCGTGTCTGATAACACATTTATCTGCTACAGCCAATCGAAAGCACTTGAAGAGCAGAAATAATTTTATCCTTAAATAGGTGTGTTAAAACAGGTTAAATAAATTGTGCTTGTTTTTCTCAGACAATTGTAAAAGACATCCAGATAAGTAGTTCAATAGATGTTTGACATTAAGGTGAGATGAAGAGACTTTTCACAGAGAGTACTAAAGACCCAGTCAGGACTCTGCACCTGCTCCATCACCTGAAGCAATCTAAGAAGCGCTTTTTCCACTTAAAGCTGATACATAACATTTTTAATTAAAATGTGAATATTCTCTGTATTTTTCACTTGTTTGGCTCAGCTGGCTAGCTTAAGCTGACCAACTTCTGTGTGTCTTGATTCATATTTCCAAGTTTCTGTAGAGCTGACCTCTCTAGTAATGGAGGAAGTTTTCTAGTTGAACTGTGCAGCCTTCAGCCTCGTGCTGATATCATCATTACCACGAACTATAGCTGGAGCAAGGAAACAAAAAAATAAGGTTAGCTTTCTTCAGTGTGCTGTCCCATTGTAGTGACTATCTCTGCTTTGCTACTGGTCTTTGCTTTTTACTTTAGAGCCCACTTTGCTTCACAGTTCCTTATGTCTCCTACCATAGAGTTATTTTTGGTTTTTATTTCAATTTCTGTTATTATTCTGGCCCTCAGAACTGAGTGGTTTAAAGTCACTGGGAGTAGCTCATGCCAGGTAAAGAAAGATAAAGAGGAAAACACAATGGAAATATAACATAATAAGATAAAAAATAATGTCATAATAAGTAACTTGTGTAAAAGTTGGTGGTTACTTCTCATACAGTTCATGAATTTGTTAATTCTTTGACAACTTTTTATGTTTCTAGACCGCAATTGGATTAATATGGAGGAAGCCATGCATTTAGGGATAATATAGGGAATGGTAATGTGATGATGTTTCTCTTCAGAACATACATTAGTAGTCAGATAGAAGATCCCTTTTTTCCAGGTTATTTTCAGAAATACTTTTCAGTTTTACTATTTTCTTTCAAGAAGAGCTATTTTGAATTCTATGAGGTGCATTTTGATTAAGCCTTAAGAAGAATATATGCGACAGGAAGGATACATTTTTGCTTTTTCCCCCCATAAATTCAGCAAGTATAATATGGCTTATTCAGGCTCTGGTTACACTGATAATTATGAATATACTTTAATATACTCATTTGTAATTCAGTCATGGAGAGTACGTAGAAAGAGATAAAATTATTGAAATGAAACTGCAATAAGGAACCTGCTTCTGTACAGAAACCTACAGTTCTGTCAAGACTATGTTTGAAAACCTTCAAGGAAAAGGCTAATGTTTTCCTTAAGGACATAAAAAATGTCACAGTATGGCCTTGATCCAAGCTCTCCCTGATGTCACAAGGAGTGTCAGAATCACAGAATTCTTAGTTGAGGGTGAAAGGGACTTCTGTAGGTCACTGCCCCAAGCTCGGTGCTCAAGCAGGGGCACCCAGATGCAGTTACCCAGGACCCTTTCCAGACAGATTTTTAACATTTCCAAGAATGATACACTACAACCTTCCTGTCTGACAGCAATCAATTAAAAACTTCATGTGAACATCTCTCCTGAGGATCTGAGAGCTCTTAGGTGTGGTTGTCCTCCCTGTGGGCAGTTTGAAAGCAGAGAGTGACCAAAATTAGAGGCCAGGAAGAGCAATCATACAGAGGTTCCTTGCTGAGTCCCCTGAATTAATTGAGTGATTTATGATGAAAATATTATATGCAGAGAAATAATATTACTTATACCTCTTTTGCTTCCATTCAGTTAATAGCTGCCTGGTCAGAATTTGAAAGAAAGTACTATACCAAGATATTTGTGAAAAAGCTCTAGGCAGAAGATGTTAGTAACAGTTTCAGGGAAAGTTCTGAATATAAAATGCTATAAATATTGTAAATAAAAGTTGTGCAAATAACAGTAAAACTTTATTTCACAATAAATCTGATGTTGATGCTTATTTTAAGAGCCTTGGTTTAATGAGGCTTCAAGATACTTCTATCCTTGAAGAATTTAGCACAAATATAAAAATAAATTCCTCTTGCTCCTCTGCTCAGAAAAGATGACAATTTCATGGTGGGCAACGTAATCTTTCTTGTTTAAGCAAACTTGTGTTTGTTCATTATTACCAAACAAACAGCATGAAGGTTTGCAGAGGTCTCTAAACTTTCATTATTTTTGATAAATTAGTGGCCAGCCTCTTCAGTTATTGGCAGAGAGATACCTACACTTAGGGTAGTGCAGAGGTTGGGGGCAATACCTCTCATACCTCAGACTTTGGATCTTGTGAACCCATAAACTCTTCCTCCATGCCCCTGGCTGAGTTATTGCTCTGAACCACAAGAGGCAGATCTGCTATATGGAAAATGTTCTATACTGTTCATGTTCTGTGCTGGCCAGGCTAAAATTGGCACTTGTTTTATTTTCTCACTTTCCTCTGGCACAGAGCTCTAATAAGAAAGACACTAATAAATATCTTTGCCTTATTCTTTCCATCTTTGGGCCAAAATAGGTCAAATGCTGCTGCATACAATCTTTGTGCAACAAAAATGTGGTTGCTATTAATTTGGAGTAAATTCATATATATCCACCTGTAGTTATTTTTGTATCTAGAGGTATTTATAACTGCCTGTTTTAAACATACAGAATCACATGATGCCAACGAGCTGTGTAACCTGACATCTCTGCTTTTAAAAACAGAGCTGCACCGGATAAAATTTAACTTCCGTCAGATTAGAATCAGTGAAAAACCAAATCAGATTCCATGAAGCTGGCCAACAATTACATATAAGGGAAAAATCAAGAAAAAAAATGTTCACCTGATTTATAGAGAAGTAATTTGGAACACACTGTGATTTTGTCTTTGTGACTGATAATTTTTTTTTTTTTTATTCCAGATGTTGCTTTTAGTCTTGTGTCTACCGAATTCCATTGATACTCCCAGAACAGAAAAAGTGAAATGAGTCTGTCTAGTTTAAGATCTAGTACAGGATTCAGAAGTCACTTTCTTTGGTCTAAACCAAAGATGTGAAGTAAAAATTAAACCAAATTGGAATTCAAAAATTCATATCAAGGACATTCCAGCTTTTTTTTTTCCTTCTCTCCATCAGTGTGTACTGTTTTTCATGGCTACAATTCAGAATGCTAATAAAATCTGAAGACATTTTTCAATAACCATAAAAGTTCTACTCTGCAATGAATTTATCAAAAATAACATTTCTTAGTTGCTCATCTTTCCACAATTTATGTAAAAGCTCTTGATTCTGTGAAGGTGGAATTACAAGAAAACAATTAAAGAGGTAAGGAAGAGTAGTCTTAGTATCAAAATCCAAGGAAAGTTTGGGTGTAGTGGAATAATATGGAAGTGATTATTTTCAATCAGTTAAGGATAATACTTTTGCAGGTTGAGAAAAATGATATAAAAGAAACCAAAACTCAAAAAGTTGGAAAGAGGCATAAACAACTATCTGGAAATCAACCCAAAAATCGTCTTGGCCTTGCTCTGGAAAGTTTTGGAGTTGTTTACCCTGTCCTTTAACTGCCTTGAATTCAAAATGCTGAGTAGCAACCAACTGCTCAGAAGTGACACAAAAAAAAACATTTTTCAAAGAACCTTCCCCAGAGGATGGAGCCATGGACTCGTTTAAATCCATGAAAAAATGTCTTTTGACCACAGGAAGGCCAAGATTCAGGCTTGATGTTTTAAATATGTCCATCCTGGTTAAGTGCTGAAGGGTAAATGCAGTGCTAGCAGGAGGCCTGATCACAGGGTCATAAATATTTAGGAAGTCCATTCCAGTTCCCATCAAAAGGGGAAAAAAAAATGACACAGAAGGACAAAACCAGACAGCAATGAAAGTCCTTCTGTTTCTAAAGCAACAAAAAGGGTTCTAAGAGTGTTCTTTTTCCCAAGTAAACAGAATGTGTAACTCAAAAATATATGTTAAAACCGATAGAAGCTCAGGCAAGCAGAGCTTTCAAACTGACTAATATTTAAATTATTTTCAATACTCATGAGTTATTTTTATAAATTAAATATATATTATATATATAATATAATATTTAGATCATATAAATATTATACAAGACATATATAATATATAAATATTTATTATACGTATAATGATCTTACATATATTTTTATATATATATATTCATTCTTCCACCACTAAAACAAAGCTAAATTCTGTAATATTTACAATATTATTTAAAAATAAATATTAATTACTATTACAAATATTAAATTTACATAAACAACTATATGATAGATTTCTACATATAACTATCTCAAAACTATGTGTTGTGGGCATCAAATTGTTCTAGGAAATAAATGATTGGCGTCCATACAAAATTGTATTTCATTGTAAGTTTCAGAGCATGACAGCAACATAAATCTTGAAAGAAAATTTTAAAAATATGTGATACAGCAATACAATTCTTATAATGTGTAATGACATTTCCCCATTGTATATGGGTATATATTTATTGTGTATAAAAGTATATTTTTGACTGACAAGGAATATAAAAAGAAATTAGAAACTGAAGTTTGCATGACATGAATACATAGAAACATTTGCCTTGCTAAGAATTTCCTTGATGCTCCAAATTAGTGCTTTTCTGAACTAAACGTTATGCACAACATTTTATTTTGACTGATTGTCATCGTTTGGGATGAAACATGAAATTCAGTTAATCCCTAAATATCTTTTCTGAGGGGTTTCATTTACATGATTTAAAGATGCACGTATATAAAAGCCCTGTTTGTCTGCTTGAATTCTGATTAAGAGATTGATGGTGAGTGGCTGCAATAGAAAAACTGACGTTAAGAATGCAGAGTTTCCCCTCCTCGCCTCCATTTGCTTCCTGAAGCTGTTGACACAAAGCCCCTGCACCCAACCTGATGTCTCATCACCTCTCCAGTTGGGGCAATCCCTCAACATCCCTTTGGGGGATTTTCCTCACTCAGGAACTTAATTTGCTTGGCTGCCGCTTTTCCCCCTCGCAAGGAGTGTTTTCTCCATTTTTAGTTCCAGCTCCTGACAATCTCATTTCTCTTGAACAAATTATTCTGCTCATTCTGGGCTGTTTCATCATAATCAAAGAGGAGCAGGGGAATTTACTTTGTGCATGTAGCTGGAAGTCATAGCTTTTGATTGCAGCATGGAGAGACACCTGAATGCTTGTGGCTCTTCCCTAAGAGGAATCTCAAGGATGTCACATGGTTTAGTATTTCAGATATGTTTTATAGGAAATTTGCTTTTTATGTTTTCTGAATTTAATCAAAATAATTCAATCATCTACCATTATCATTGTCGTGAAAAAAAACTCTTCAAATTAATTTTGGGTTAGGAAAAGTGTAAAGGATTTCTGTTTTTTCTTCTTGATGAGCTTGAGATTTTATGGTGACTTGAGGTAGAGATTATTTTTTAATGTCAAAACAATTTTTGTTGTGTGACTTAAATTATAAAGTGGCTTTAAATAGATATTCTTGCACAGAATATAATTTTGAATTACATTTTAAATTACATTATAAAGAACTTTTGGCTCATATCTAAATTTTCCTGTGTGTAAATAGTATTGCATTGCTTACAGTTTTCTGTTGAAGTGCTACAGGTTGTCCTTAATATACATATATACATATATACATATATACATATATACATATATACATATATACATATGTATTATATATACACACATATATATTATACATATACACATATACACATATACACAAATATAAATATATGTCTATATTTATATATTAAATAAAATATAAAACTAAAAAATAAACATAAACATAAACATACATATAAAATTCTGCATATTGTTCTCTGTTGCAGGTTATCCAGGAAGTTTGGGGTCTGGGGAGGAGGGATCCAAAATAAATATTTATATATCTTTCAGTCAGTAAAGGCAAAGGCAGTGAAAATAGGAATTTGAAAGAAACAGGATGCTTTCACTGATAACTGACATGTAGTTTACTGGATTTATAAATAAAAAAATATGCATACAAGCATATAAATATATATATTTGGATTAGTGGTTAATGTTTCTTTGTCTAGTCATTGTTTAGTCTTTTCCATATACAAATTCACTGGTGTGTAAGTGGAACTCATCAGAATTAATCCAGGGTATCATAAATATTTTTGAAATTCATTTGGTGGAATCTATCACAATTATATTAACTTTTCTGTTTTTTTTGAAAGAACAGATGTTCCTTTATGAACGAGTAGGGAGCAAGATGTTCTTCAGAATGAACAATTTTAGCCCTCTCACTGCATGTTCTGACTTGCACTGTCCAGGCCACTCAAGGAGCTTGCTATGAGTTAGGACACCCCAGTGAAACCTGGAGATGAGCACAGAATGGAGGAATTTTCTACTGAAAGGAGCTGGTTCCTGGTGGAGGTGAGGTTTGTTCAGCACATCCTGGTTCATGGGTCTGAACAAAATTTCCCATTGTGGCAAAAAACGGAATAAAGATGCTGGCAAGGGCTCTGGCAGTGCTGGGGGAGCCTGGTGATGCTCTCTGGGATGGGGACCCTCCTTGTTGATTTCATAACCCTTGTCCCAGGCAAATGAAAACACCGAGTTCATTATTCATTAAAAGAGACTTGGGATCTGTTTTACACGTGGTATAATTACAAGTACATGAAAGATAATTAGGCTTCAAAGTGATGCCAGAGTTAGGAAGGGCAGGAGATATAGAGGCCTACAGTGTGTGCAAGCCAGTGTTAAAAACGAGATTCACTTAATAAATTATAAAAAGTTTAATATAAACAAAAAAACAATTAGGAGACAAAGGAAATAAAGCAAAGGGTTAAAACGGCCGGGTGCCCTGGCGGGTTGCCAGGAACATACCTGGTATCTTGGGAACACTCTTTTTATCCCCTCCTGCTGTGAGGGTTTAATGCATGTTCAAAGCATGTCCGCTCCCTGGTTCTGCCTTCTTAGAACATGCTCTGTATGGGGTTCTTTTTCTGCTGGTCAGCATTATTTCTGCTGGTCATCATTATTCTTGCCGACCAACATTATTTTGAGTCTGGTTTCCTTTCTTCTGCAAATGGTCAGTGTTGATAACAGTCCGGGCCCCTCATCCTTCCTTTGAGGGCAGCTGGGCTTCACATCTTCTGCTGATAACAGCTTGGGCTCTATTGTTCTTCTCCTGATAACAGCTTGGGCCCCACTGTCTTTGCCCTCTGGGGTTTCCTTGCTTGTACTTAGGAGATTCCTTTAAGCTTAAAACTTGTTAGCAAGAAAAAAAGTACATACATAGCCAAAAAAGTATTTAACATATAATATTCATCTCAATACTTGCGGAAGCCAATATCACAATACAGATTTATAACACCAGGATATACCAATATCAACCTACATCCATCTCATCTCTGCCTCCATCTCTCTATTTACGATTTGTAAACCCTGGTACCCCGGGGAGTGTGGGTGAGAGAGCGGGCAGAGGTGAGGGAGGGGATGCTGCCCCTCTGCCCTGGCCAGCTGAGGCTCCTCTGCAGCGCTGCCTCCAGCCCCGGGCTCCTCAGGCCAGGAGAGCCCAGGAGCTGCCACACAGGGCCCAGGGGAGGCCGCACACAGCATTTGGGCTCTGCAGCAGCTCCAGAGGCTGCGGGAGCTGGGCCCGGCCAGGCCGGAGAAGGGAAGGCCCAGAGGGGATCCCGTGGATCCACACCAACATCTCCAAGGGCTGCCAGAGGATGGGGCCGGGCTCTGCTGGGCGCTGCCCATAATAAAATAAACCCCAGCGAGCGGCAGCCCGGCAGGAGGAAGAACTTGTGTCCATGGAGGGGCAGAGGCCTGGAAGAGCTGCCCAGGGAGGGCCTGGAGTGTCCCTGTGTGGAGCCATGGCAGCCCCAGCTGGGCACGGCCTGGGCTGAGGGAGCTCCACAGGAACCTTCCAAACACAAACTATTCTGGGATTCCGGGATTCTTAAAGTCATACAGAGTGAATGCCGTGATCCAAAAGGGAAATTTTTAAAGTATTTTGTCATCAACCCTCATAGAGGTTCAACTATATCAATCCGCAGGAAAGGACTAAGTATGAATGAAATGTGTATTTGATTATTTATTAAACATATTTTATAGAGCTGGCATTCAAAATGCTTTTTAGTGGCATCCGGACTTCATTCACTCCAGCTTTTGATGCAAAGCAATTACTGAAGAATTAGTTTTGAGTTAAATATCTGAATAAAACACAGAAATCTTTATGTGATTTGTGCACATATGCAGACATTTAAACATCTTTAGCGAAACTCACATGTAATATTTAAGCCTGTTTATGGAATATGATGAGCATCTTGAACATCTGTCTTGGCATTTCTCTGAAGTGGATCAAAATAAGCAGGGTCTTAGGAAAAAAAAAAAATCCTATTTGCAGGTGTCAGATTTCTCATCTGAATTCCCAAGAGATCAATGATATTTACATGTAGGTGTTTGCCCAGCTGGTTCTCAGACTTGGATGAACAAGGGTCGCATTCCACATTTTTCTCTTGGACCGTCTGGTTTGCACATTGTTGGGCAGTTACTTTGGAAAGCTGCAGTAAATTCAGCTTTCAGAGGGAAAATTGGATTTTTATGGAACTGCTCCAGAGCCAAGGTGCGTCAGAGGCGCTCTGAGTCTAGGAGAGAACATTCCCATGTGATCCAGGCATGCCTTGGCCAGGCTGCGATGGGCAGCAGCTGAGCAGGAGATGATCAGAGGTAGAGGACCATCCTCTGCTCCAGAAATCCAGGACAGGTTTAATTTCCAGGAAAAAAAAAAGTACATTGGGAAGAAACTTCTTGGAATGTCTTGGATGTTTCTGGTTCTTGGATTAGGAGTAGGAAATCCTGCTAAATAGGGAAAAACACACACACACACAAAAAAGCTGTGATGTAGTTTGGCGATTTAACCAAATGAATGTAAATCCCAACTGATTCACTATTAACCTGTATTTCTAAAGTTTATATAATTATCTTTTTTTTTGCATTTAATGGGATTTTCATGGCTGTTTCAGTCAGCTGTTGAAATCTATTTGTTGGTTGCTGTTATGCAAGTTGGTTGCTATTGTCTCTTTACACTATCTAAATAAGAGAGAAGGTAGATGAACACTGAATTTCAGCTACTGAAATTGTACTAGGATCCATAATAGAAACATATAAATACACATACTCTGCCTTTCATCCCCTGGGGGGAGGGAATTTTTGTTTACTTGTTTACTTGTTACAGATGGGACAGGAATTGCCATGAGCAACTCGCAGCCTTTCATTGCTGAATCTCTTCTGAATTACAGAGGCCACATTTACAGAACCATGAAATGATTGAGTAACTAATTAACGAGATGACATAAAATAGAAGAGTAGAAGCCCCCATTCAGTCACAAATTTCTTGCCAGGTACCAATTAATTTTGTTTCAGAAGCTTTCAAAATCCAACATCTGAGAATTTCTACTAGGAGGAGTCCCATATTGTATTTATTTAGTAAAAGTGGCTAATGGGAATTTACCTTACTCATATGTGTGGGTATTGGTTTCATTTTTTAAAAATATGAATGAAGTTGTCCAAAATAAAAAAGCCTTAGGAGAAAATAAAGGATGAAAGGGTTCCACTGTCCATAGATCTTCCTCTGGCAGCAGTAAGAAACTGTGTCTTCTCTAAGCTAAGTATTTTCAATATACAAGAAATGAGGAGACTCACTGTGCAGCAGTGCCATTGTTTTTGCTATTTTATTAGTACTGTTTTTGTGCTAAAGTAGTGCAATTATGTTACTAGTAGATTGGTGATTTTTTTTTTTTTTGGTCAGCTTAGCCAGAGAAATCAGGCTGATAAGTAAATTTGGGTTTAGGTGGCAGACATTTCTGTACAAGAACTGAACCTAGACAGTTCCTAACTGTCTGTGAAATACAACCCCTTCCTGTTAACCCTATGAATGCAAATTTGACCATTTTCAATTGGATATATTAACACAGCAAGGACAACTCAGTCTGTTTTTTTGAAACAAACTTTCCTTTTACTTTTTCATTGTCAATTAGTATTCACAAGGAGAGACTTTTATGGAAATAATTTTTTTATCACAGATTTTTGTTATTTTGTTTTTGTTTGTTATATTTTTTGTTTTGTTTTTGGATCCTCTGTATTTCATTCCTAGCTAAAGACAATGGGAAAAAACTATAAATATAAGGAAAAAATCCTTAAAATAAGACTAGCTTGGTCTCAGGAGCAGTAAATCAGCAATACCATAGGGACTTTTTGATGGATCCAGAGCACTGTCCCACAAAGTTTCAGGATAAAGATAATTAGCTATTAATTTTCCACAGCAAACTATGCTGTTACAAACACACTGCCCAGGGAAAGCGAGTTCTAATTGTTTCAGCACATTTCCAAGTGAAATAATTATTCCATCCAGAGTGCGTGTTTGTCTAGCAATTGTCACTTATTAATTATAGAAATGGAACATGTTGCATCTGGGGGAATTACAAAGGGATGATGTAATCTGATCAAGGGATGCTGTCTGGGAAGCAAACAACAGTGCAAAAAGCTCCAAGGCTGTGCAAAAGTGAGCAGATAAATGGTGTTTCTGGCCATCTTGTGCACGTGATCCTTGCACTGTCCAGCGGTTCCTGAGAGCCCACACAGAATGCACATCATTCTTTAAATGCCTTTCTAATGCACTTGTTGGGATAATGGCATTTTTATGTTGCCATTCAACAAAAAAAGCAGAGGCAAACAACCTCTCTCACGCACACAGAAATTGGCACACCTGCTGTTGGATGCAGTTATAGGTTTCCTTCTGCTGCTACTTCACTTCTGAGGCAGGACTAGGCTGATTTCTGCTTGAGATGCCATCTCTGGAAGAAATCAGATTAGAAATGTCAGGGAGCCAATGACTGGAACTGATCATCAGCAGTGTCTTTTTCAGAGCTGAGTTGTTTATCAAACACACCTGTCTGCTTCCCTTTTTCTTGGTCTCTTATTGTTCTTATTGTTTTTGAGGTACTCCTAAGCAAGTCTTGAAAACAAGAAAAACTGCAAAAGGTAGAAAAATAAAGGCACAGAGCTACACCCATATTTTTTTTTTATTTCCAAGTGCTGAAGAAACTCTGCTAAAGTATTATCTGTGTTTCCTACCACACTCTTGCAGGAAATTTCACCAATTCATTCCATAAGGATGCAAAATTTTACAGTACATTTCATACGAAATATTGATCTTCTTGTTCTTCCCCATCCCCACCACCTGCTGTGTAATCTGGAAATTAGGAGAGCAGAATTCAGCACTGATTTTTAATGACTCGTCCTAAGTCATCCAGAATAAATGTCTTGCAATAAAATGTAATAAAATTATTAAAATGGCCTAATCTCTTCAGGCACATAATTTCACCTGTGTAATTTTTTCTCCTCGGTTAATTTTTGGGGCACTAAGATTGTAGTAATAAAGGCTCTGACGCATAGAACAATTATTTGTTTTTCCCAAATTGACATTTCCTTTTTTTATTTTCTATTATGATTATGCAAAGTTATTTACAAAGGAAAAGAATTAAGATGAAAAGAGCACACTCTGTGATAGGGTTTAAAGCAGAGAAAAGAGGAAGGAAGACTTCTCTCAGTGTGTTCTGGGGAATAAGGTGAAATTTACTTAAAGTTCCTGCAAAGGAAGTGCAAAAAAACAATCCTATGACCAATACCTATTTTGCTCTTTTATTTCCTGTTTTCCCCCTCACGGTTTTTTGTGGCTTTCTGTTTCAAACTTAAGCATGGCACACAGGACAAGATACAATGGTCTCAATTTGCATTTGCTCAGGAGCAGTCTACATTTGATGTTAGGAAAAAGTTCTTCCCTAAAAGGGTGGTCAGGCAATGGAATAGGCTGCCTGGGGAAAGAGGGAATCAGCATCCCCAGAACTTCTCAAAACCCAAGTGGATGTGGCACCCTGGGGACATGGTTTAAGGTGAACATTGTGGTGGGGAGGTCAGTGATTTTGGAGGTCCTTTCCAACCTTAACAATGTTATGGTTCTGTGATTCTTACAACCCTTACAAGGTCTCATGTTTATTTTATGTATTATTTATCAAAGTGACAGGATAGAAAAGCATGGTTGTTTTTTTTTTTTCTGTGTAATTTCATCATTTTCTGTCACTTAACCTGGGCTTTACAGACAGGGCTGAATTACTCCACATCTGTCTTGGAAGACAAGGAGTTTGCTCAGAAGTAACCCGTGGCATTATTTGAAGATGAGGAGAGTGCACAGGCCAGGCAGGGTTTTGAATTGCAAGTTCAGTTCCCTGTGATGGACTTGACTGCACAACAAAATCGTCAATAAATTTAAGGTGAGCCTTTAAATCACAGGATGTGTGGTGACTTCAAATAAACCCTGGTATTCCACATTCCTAACAGACATAAAATCCTCCAAAGAAGCCCTTGCATCTCTAAGGTAGTAGACAGATTATGGTAAATTATGCCTCAGAAATGAAGAAAACCATGTTAAAATTGTATGACTTTTTAGGCCATTTCGACTGTTGTGGGATGGTTTTAAATTCTCCCCCTTTCTAAACCTGATTAAAAACCTGATTTTTAGTACAGATGCATAGCTGCTATGTTCTAGCTTTTCTTCTAAGTTGTCGTGCACTTCTGAAGTAATAAGATGGGTTCTGGAGGATCTAAAGGCTGAAAGTTGATAATCACATGTGAGAGAGTAGCATTGAGACATTAAAACATCTCTCTATATGCTAATATTCTATTGTTTTGTACATTCTTCATATTAGTCTATATTCTTTCAATAAACTTTACTTTTATACCCAGCTGCAGTGAGCAGTGAGGTAGTAATACACTACCATTACAATTCTACTTAAAATGTGCACAATTCACTTGCCTTTTAAACTTCAATACAGTCAGAACATAATTTACTTATTTTAATTTTAATTTATTTATTTAATTGTATTTAATATATTAGTTATATTATCTAATGACATTAATATAATATTTAATATTATTTATTTAGTTCTAATTTACGGTTTCATGTGAAAATGGCAGAGTGGAACCTTTAAATTACTCCCAGAAAAAGAAAAAGAGAAAAAGAATGACAAGGGGAGAGGAAAGAAGAAAGGGGAGCATATTCTAAAATAACTTTTCCCTTGATGCCTCATTTTTACAAACATTGCCTAAAGATTGCTGCTCTGTGTTGTCCAAAAATTATTTATTGTGTTTACTTTTCCCTGTGATTTTTTTTCAAAGAATTTTGAAGCATGCTGCCAGTTCTCTACCACAGCTTTAAGGAATGGCTCACATCAGACCTTACTCCTGTAGGATAGGCTTGCAGGAGTCAAACTTTTATTCAGGGTATTCATAGAGAAAGGGAAACAAACTCTCTAGACTGAGAAGGAAAGCTAAGGAGCTGAGGTTGCATTTGCAAAACATTATTGTGGAGAAAAATATCTGCTTATTAAGGAGGAAATAAAGTAGAGGTGGAAGAAGGTCATTCCACAATATGGCTGATGCTCATAAACCAGTTTTGAACCCTTTTTTTACCCCATACTAATTCACTGCACAAGCATGACAGTTTCAGTTTAAAGCTCTTAACTTTCTATGGCCTTTCTAAGGCAGCTAAGACTATTTACAGAAATCTGGACAATTCACTTTGTCTTCCTGTCTTGTAGTTCTCCTGGAGAGAGTTTTGCTGTTCCCAAACCCAGTGCATCCTTTGGAAGCCTGATTTTCATCTCTCAGAGATCCATGTTCTCGAACTGGATGTTATCATATGGGGTAAAATATCCTTGCTGTGACTGTATAATTAACTAGACTGTGACAGAAAAGCTATGGTGACTATCCAAAAAAACCCATATTTTCTGTGGTGTATGGATATTTGTATTGGAGAGGTCAGATGGGTTTCCTTTTGCTGAATAAAATCTCATCACAGGCCATTGGTAAGGGTTGCCTCCAAAGTCATGCCTGGTGCTGGGGTGGAGCTAGCACAACTCCTATTTTTTCTCAGCAACAGTAACACTTCAGAAAGAGCAGTTTTTACTGATGGAGGAATACGAAATATTAATTGCTACCTTTTTCTAAATGCATAATCCTTTTTGGAAAAGAAGTGGCAGAGTTTTTCATTACTGTGATACCTGTCGAAATTTCTGCTTTAAATTCCTCAGTTTTCCCACAAACCGGGATTTGAATTTTTGAAAGGAGGAGGAATTGAAGAGAAGATCAAGATTTGAAAGGACCACAAGCAACATATACTCTTTTTGCAGCATTACTGTCTTATTTTCCTTCTGTGAGTCAATGCAAATGTGTAGGTGTGTCTGTTGTGCTGTGTGGATTTATTAGTCTCTGTAACTTAATCATGACTCTGTTTCTCTTACTCCATATCAGTTCAGCTTTGATTCATGGCTGCAGTTTCTTGGCCATAAGCTGGATACATTTTTTTACTCCTTTTCCTTGTCACTATACAGCAAATTTAAGAGGAGTTCGTTCTTGTTAACGAGCCTGAAGACTTATGTCTATAAAATATATCTCCTTGTACTGTTCTTGAGAGCAACATGGTTTCCTAAAGGGCCCAAATAATATAGATTTGAAAAATCTATTTTTGCCCTTAATATGGTAATCTTTAAATTAATCTTTCTGATAGAGACTTTACAGACTGAAATATTCTATGGCATCTATAATTACGCTATGAGCTGTCAAAAGTCATTAACATTTTTGTCACCTTGGTGTCAGTTTTTCATGATATTTATATGTTTAATATTCCTCACTGCTTGCCATAATAATGCAGTATTAAAAATTCATTTATTTTATTTGCTATTAGTTGAGGATGATTTTGATTGTATCAGTGCAGTGTTTCCCTCCTTTCTAGTCTGATTCATATGAGATTACATAATTATCTATGAAAAGTCTATTCAAGTTAGAAAAGCAGTCTAAATTCTGTTTAACAGCTTCAACTGTAGGAAAAACTCATTATATATATGGGCATTGTCATGTATTGTAAGAGAAAACACAGCTATTGAGAAATGTGCCACAGTGTTCTATTTTTAAAATAAAATAGCTTCCAGAGATCTTTATCTGTCACCATCCTGTTTGCTGTTATTAAAAAGAAAGTTTTTTTCTGAGAAGTTCTCTGGATGAGAATATTGAACAACTGACTCAGAAAGTTTATAAAAGTGAATTTGTAGTCTCCACTATTTGCACAGCAAACCTGAGTTTGAGATAACTGCTGTCAGTGATGCAAGTCAAATACTCTCTGCAATCCATGCTGCAAACCCAAACATTTACATCTGGAGAGTTCATGGGAAAGGTCAGGTGAACAATAAGGAAAAATGAACTTTTGATTGTTACTATCTAGAGCTATTGCAAAGATAGAAATAAGAATATCTGCAAATCCTGAAGTTCTGTTTTTAAGGCCACAAGACTGCTGATTTCTGGTGTCCTTTGTGTCCAAGTGTGTTTCTATCTTCATTGCAATAACAGGCTCTTATGTCTTTTCTTTTTTTTTTTTCGAATTTAAATCTGAAAATTCAGCCTTAGAAGAATTCATCTTGGAGGATCTTGCCATTTTGGGAATTTAATTACTCATATGTAGAATTATAAATCCCTCAGCCTCTCTGACTTCACACTCAGAGTGTGTCTGCACATACATCTTAGGCTTTAATTGAGATAACTTGCATAATGAACCTGGAATCCAATTTACTCTATCCAGGCTACTCAAACTTAGTGAAACAAAAAAATTAACAGGGAGAGCATTGATTTGGCAAGAAAAATTTTTTTGCAGAAACAATAGAAAAATAATGCATTTTCCCAAATATTTAGCTCCACTGCCCATTATTTATCTTTGTAAATATAACATTTTCTTCTGGATTGTGCACTTTTTAAAGTTATTTGTCAATAGTGTTGTTAAAAAAGTAATGCAAGAGGCCTAAATGTAACTATTAAGGCCACATTTGTAAATTATATATTCCAAAATACAGTGATTTTCTGTTAACTTTGGCTATCCCACGTAAGCAAGGATTTGTCCTCTGTTAAAACTACATCAGAGAATATGAAAAGAATAACAAGACTCAAGAAAAAACTATTTGCAGTGAAAGTAAAAAACTATAAAATCATATATAACTATATATAACTATATAACCAGTTAAATGATTTTGAAAGCTTCTTCTTTCTCATAAAAGTGGGATTTGTATAAATAAAACCACATTTATTCATTCCAGGCTGTAGTTTACCTGAATTTTCTCTATTTTCTATTTGATGTTCTCTGCTGGTATTCAATTTATGAAGAAATGGTTCCTCCACCTGCCTTTAATAACTGAAACAGTTCAGTTGCTTGACTGTATGTGGGGGTTTTGTTTCGGATTCTTTTGTCTGCTTTTTGTTTGGTTGTTTTTGTTTTTTTTTTAAATAAAAGGTAGCGAAAGAAAAAAAATTCAGCCATCCTTTAAAAAAGCTGACTTGTTTCTCTGTGAAGGAATTCAGGTAAGTTTTCTCTGGAATTATCTACAAACCTTAAATAAAAGACAAATTCATAGCCACCAGAGCTTGATGGAATACTTGCAACTAATATTTTTCCAAAAATCATTTATGCCACATGACTTTAAACACTCTTATTCTATATTATAGCTTGAGATTTAAAAGAAAAAAAACAACCCTTTACTATGATAATTTCAAGGAAACTTTGGTGTGCACAACTTCTGTCTCAATTTCTGTTTACAAAGACATCCACAGTGCTTTGAAAAACCCCCATGAACTTGCCTTTTGAGGGATGTAAATATCTCTAAAGGAATTAATTGAACATTCCTGTGCTGAATGCCTTACTCAGCTAAACTAATGAGGACAGTAAAGTAATGTTGTATCTTGGGATTTTATTCATCTGAGCTCTACAGTAACCTTTGCCTGGGGAGAAAAAAGAAGAAAGGAGGGAAGAGGATGAGAAATTCCTTTTGAAGACTTTTTAGTCCTGATTTTATCCACAGTTTTCATCTCCTTTGCAGTGCCAGAAGAAAGCCAAGCCGTTGTTTATCAGTACAGGAAAACAAAATTCTTGTTTTTCACAGCTGCTGGCTTGGTCTCTTCTTTATCCAGCTCTCTGACTCAAACCCTTTTTGAAGTTTCCAATTTCCAGGCATTTGAGATGCCTTTGGTCAGTTTTCAAACTCACTTTCTGAGAAGCCTGAAAAATGGCCTTTTTTTTGGACAGTAGCCATAATTTTAGATATTTCACCTTCAAAGTATGATTTTTGATTTTTTTTTCTTACAAGATAATATTTCTTCTGTATTAAAACCTGAAATCAAGACTTTTCTTATTCATAGATTTTAATCTATGAACAGAAATATAAAATGTGTGCTATCCTTGTCATGTGACACTCATCAAGAGATGGTTTATTTTTTAGCAGTGCTAATCAGGACAATGCCTAAGAGCACACATGGTGTATTTTAAACCCCTATTAAAGACAACTCAAAAAATCAAAGTACGATCCCGCATGAACATGACCTTAGATTCCAACCTAGGGATGGATGTGTTTAAAATGTATTTAAAATGGCAAAGTTGCTGTGGAAGTGGCATAATTAATTTTGAGTAGCTAAATTGAAGTGAATGATCACAGAGAAAGTCAGGTCAGAGCTACAGTTTGGCCATAAATTGTGTTCCTGTGGTTGGGCAAATGCAGTTTTTTTCTGATTAGCTTCTTTTTCACCCTGAGGTGAACTTTCAAAGAACATGTTTACAGAGATAAGCTCTCACCCATCCTGAGGGCATTCACTTGGTTTTTTGATTCTTTCCGAAGAGTGAGAAAACTTCACCAGGGCCAGTGGTGATTCAGGTGGCCAAAACCACAGGATGGTGGGTGGAAATATGGATTTGAGCACCTGAACCCCGAGGGGAAAATGAAACATTAATTTCCAGAGTGAGACCGAAGCACCATAAAAATATGGGCCCAGCCTCATGATCACAATCTGTTTTAGGAAGGAACCCTTCAGGGATCCTGGCACTATCCCTGGAGATCCCATGTGTTTTAACTACCTTTCAAAGTGTCCCTTCTCTGTTATCTCACCCCACTAATAAAAAAATAGTTTGAAAAGTTTAGGAAGAGACAATTTTTGTTCAGGATGAGAACTTCTGTGTCTCTGAAGAACAAAAGTAACAAGTAACAAAAGGGAAGGTTAAACATTTTCCCATCAAGTCTGAATTTACTGAAATCTGAGTTAGGTGGCAGCTGAAATTATAGTTTTGGAAGGCATTTTTGCAGGTAGATGAAAAAAGTTTTCTGAAGACTTCCTTTTCTTCTGGTTGGGATCTGGGGTTTTGTCTATATAAACTTACACATACTAAATACCATTTTCATGTTCTGGAAAAAAAAAAAAAATATCAGCCCCAAATTAATGATCATATTTGAACAGATCCATGTTTCCAACAAAATTTCAGCACAGTTCACAGTCTGAAGAAGGGCTGTGGTACTATTTATACTCAATAGATTCACTGGGCTGATCTGAATGTTTTTTGGCAGTCCATTTACTTAAATATCCTGAGGCTTTCTTTGCTTATGAACTGATAATCAACTCCTAGGCCATGGGAGCCTCAAAGTATTTGTTAGTGTTGGCTACATGCAACAAAATGTTGTCCTCTTTTCAGCTGTGTTCAGAAAAGATGTTGTTTTCTGGAAGGGGTGAAGTTAGAGATTCCTTTGTGCACAATCCTCGCCCCCATGGTGGAGTTTATTTCACCCACCTACTTCATCTATGACGTAGATTTGGACACAAACTTAGCCACCAATTCTCTTTTTGCAGTCAACAGTGAAAATCAGATGTTTTTGAGGTGGAATATGACTTATTTTAAATTCCCAAGTGGTGGTGATAATTTTTCTTCAGTATCAAAACAAGAATCTAGTTAAGTACATTTTAACATCCTGGGCTGGAGGTCAGTGTAATCTGTTCTCATTCTACATTTGATAAATGATTGAATTTTACCCAGTTACTTCTGTCCAAAGACATAATTTGTGACTGAATGAATGGAACATGTTTAAAGCTGTGTGGCTGGTACATATATTTCATTTATAGACTTAAGCTTGTGCCTAAGCTGATAACATTAATTTTGTCTCTGGAACTGTTTTATCTACAGATATTTACTGAAATTCAGCACAGAATACCCTAAATTTGAGGACTGAGTACAGTTGTATCAAATTGAAAATTTGGTTTCATGTTCTCCATATTTCAGAAGAGTGACTTGAGTGAGTACCATATTTATGATTGTTTTAAGAAGCAAATTATCTTTATGCTTTGTGTGGATAAAAACGCCAACCCACCAACCTTGATTTATCATGTTGACTGAATAACAACCCAAAACCAGATAATTTGTGGCATCCTAATGTGAAAGACAAAGAAGAGCTGACTACTCTTGATTCCTTGAGTTTCTTTCATTAGCAAAAAGAATGTGTCTAACATTTACATTGTGTATCCATGTCTTTCACATCAGTCTTGTAAATATTTTTCTACTAGGAATATGATTTCAGTAGTTGAGGCCTTCTTTTTCTGTCTCAAATTTTAAACAGTAAATGAAATTATTTAGCACCATATTAATTTGGTTTACAAAAAGGCAACACGCAGTTCCCTCTTTTGGGGAACCTTGAATTTATTTAAAAATTCATCAATACAGAACGTTTTGCATCCATGAAGGGGTGAATGGCTTTTGTTGAGATAATTTTTTCTAGTATTTCCCATGGCACTGTGTTTTGGATTTGTGATCAAAACAGTGTTGATAGAGTAGGAATTCTTACCTACTGCTGAATAGTCTCTGCACAGTCTCAAGGACTTCTCTGTTTCTCACACTGGCTTGCCAGCTGGAATCCGGGACTGGGACATTCCATCCATTGTGTCCAAAGAGATGTCCCCCACCACAGGGAGGTAATGAAAATTTCCTGTTTAGAATTGTTTCGAATTTTGCATTTCTCTAGTATCAAGTAGAATTTTACATAATTTTTTATAAAAGCACTAAATCTACATGAACATAGGACGTAATGTTTTGCACATTCTCCTTTATGGTTTGACAGACTCCGTGTTGTCGCACACCAACCAGTATTTTCCCACTAACCAATATTTTCCCTGACCTGTGAAATAAATAAAAAATGGGGATTGTATTTCATTACATTAGTGAAGCAAAACCATTGTGACTTTGGATCAAGCATCCACCAGCAGAGATTCAAATCAGTTCATCACTCTACATCTCTATTTCACAAATATTTTCAGGCTCATTTGGCAAATTCTGATGTTTTCTGACATAAATTCTTTGGGTACTTTGGAACATTAAGCTTTTCTTTTTTGATGTATTTCCATTTGCACAATTTCCTGTGGAGAGAAAGCTAAAAACACTGATTTCATCCAGAGTGAAAGACTAACATCTATTTTTTTATAAAGCAACAAACATCTGAATGCTGACAGTATGTAAATTGGGGAAAACTAAAGGTAATGAAAGATGATACCTTACAGTAAGCCATTGCTAGAGAACAAGACATAATTTGTAGAATACAGCCCATTTTATCATATATTGATTCAATATAAAGACAATTGTAGTTGATAGCACAAATATATACACTGTCAAGAGCAAACAGAGTGCATTTCATTGTTACCCAAAATACAGAACGAGTTAAAATGGATTTCAGTATTTTTGCCATTATCATGGAATGGAACTCATTCAGCACTTGGTATGAAACTTGTTATGAGGTTGTGAGACATTTGGAAAGTTTACAGTAGGAGACATAATGAAGTTAGGAAAAGAGATGTAAAGAAAAATTGTGCAGTTTATGAATCAAATTATATATTTTTAAAAAACTAAACAAAGCAATCCTGCAAAAACAGATTCTCTTCAGATAATGTCATTGACTACCTTTCCTTTTTTTCAACAGCAAAAAACCTGTGGATTTCTTTTCTGTTTCATTTTCACCTTAAATGAAAACTTACAGTAGTTAAACCCAAACATTTGGATTATCTCTTCTAGGAACTATTTACCTAATTTTTTGTCCTACTAGTACAATGAGAAATTAGACCTTTGACTGGCAATTGCACTACTATTTACTGTCTTTTGTGGCACTGAAATTTAACAACTTATGCAGATGTAGTTATTAAACTAGAACTTTCTGGCTGCTGACCTTGTTCTAAGTGAGCCCACATCCAAACCAGCTGTCCTGCAAGCCACCACTAAATGCCAATAATAAGAAAATGCAGGGAAAGCTACTCTTTTTTCCGTTTTTTTTATAGTTTTTTTTTTTTTTTTTTTGGGTAGAATAAGGGGATTGTGGGTCAGAGTTTGAGCTGCTAGACCTCTGCAATGTGGATAATGCACAGCCATTTCTTTCTAACCTCCAATTAGACTCTCACTTGAGTAGCCTACATATGGTCACTCTGATTGGTAAACACAATATACCCCAGGAATTCACAGTCATGCACCACCTCATAGCCAGCTATTAATTAACTACAGGTTAATTTCATAATTCTAGAAATACATTCCAGCAAAAAAACCCTTTACTGTCTCGTGGCAAAATTGCTTTTTGGAAAGGGTGGATGAAGGAAGACCAGAAATGTCATAAAGTCAGCTTTCACTTTACTCTTTATCACAGGATAGTTTGGGCTGGAAAGGACCTCTAAAGGTCTTCACTGCAGTGAGCAGGAGCATCTTCTACTAAACCAGGTTATTCAGGGACCTGTCTGACCTGGCCTTGAGAGTTCCCAGGGATGGGGCAGACATCAGCTCTCTGAGTAGCCTGGGCTACACCAAGCACCCTCAGGAAATGCTTTTTCTTTATATCTCATCCAAATCTGCCCCTTTTTCAGCTGAAAACTGTCGCCCTTTGTCCTGGAGCTCAGGGCAGTACTAATAGGTCTGTCTATCTAGAATAACTTTTTTATAAGCTCTGAAAGGCTGAAGTAAAGTCTCCCTGCAGCCTTCTCTCATCCAAACTAAACCACCCCAAGTCTCTCATCTTTTGCTCTTAGGATAAGGGTTGTACCCCCTGATAAATTTGTAGCTGTCCTCCAGACCATTTCCTACAGATGCACATCTCTCCTGGACTGAGGATCCCAGACCTAAATCCAGGCTGGGTCTCATGAGTCCAGAACAGAGCAGTCCCAAGATCATATTGAACACTGTCATTATATTGCTTAAAATACCTGGAATAAGCCAATAAAAGTTATTCAGTTTTTCAGCCATAAAGTCAAAATATCCTTTACAGACAGAATGGCTATTATGAAGTTTTGTTTATCTTTTTGTGGAGCAGCAGATCACAGCATTCCTCAAAGATTTAGGATAATTAGCAGCCCATGATCTATAAGAGTCACATCTATTCTTTAATATAAATTGTCGCCTATAGTTATATTATAATTACTGCATGTGTTTTACAATAATGCTTTTTGTCATACATCTGGCCACCAGGGTGCTTTTTAATATTGCCAAGTGCTTAGCTTCTTTTCCTTATATCTGGTATAAATACAGCTCTCTTTAAATTGGCTGCACAGTTATTATCCTGTCATTATGAATAATTCTGCTCTATAAAGACAAAAAGGATATTGATCCAAAAGGAACATCCCTCTGCAAGTAGGAGCTCTGCTATTTTGAGACTGCACGTTGCTTTCTGATCTGCCTCATCATTTACTTAAAGAAAAATATCTGTAGCTACATCTGTTTTAATAGATAGAGTTATGGCATGGTCAAACAGCAAAGTCAAATATAGATACAAATGAGGATTTATTCTTCTGATTATTGTGGCTTTAGCAGTCCCTTAGTGCAAGAATTCTCCATTAGATGTGGCAGACAGAATTGACTCGCTGCTTTTATTGGCACTGATTGAATTTCTTGGTAAATTGAGGAAATCCTGGTGACACCAATCGTGTGTTAACCTTGAGTCCTTAAAAATTGTTTTTTTTAAATGGAGGAAGAGACTAATATGTCTACCTCAGTATGGAATGTTTTATGATAGGTGAAATGATTAGACTTTAGGTTATATATATTTTTGACTTGTTCTGTTGAAGTCCAAAACTTAAAAGCATTTTTAATTTTTTTTTCCCTTTTATCCTAGCTTTTAATTTGCACATTAATATTTTTTTCTGGAATATTTGCACATGTGCTTTTCTGGAAGATTTCTGCAGACAGATTGCAAATATTTCTCTTCAGTATATGCTGTCCTACTGTCTTTTCAAAGTCTTTCCTTCCAGTTCAGCAGTGCAGGAGCCGATTAATTTTAAGCGGCCCCAGGAGCACTTGATGCTCAGACCATGCATGGTTTTATCTGAGTATGTAATGTGCCACAAAAAGTTCATAAGTGTAGTCTGCTAAACTCTGAAATTACCTCAGAATTGTCCCATTTTTTGCAGATCTGTCCCAGGGGCTTGTGCTTCTGAGGCAGACACTGCTTTGCCATGAAGAGGAGGAGGGTGGGAAGCTGTTCCATGTCAGAACATGCTTCAAACAGAATTCTTACCCAGCAGTGGGTAAGAATTAGAGATCATGAATCTGACAACTTACCAGGTTTTGAATTCACATCTTTTGAATGAGGTATTTAATATTAATTTAGTATTTAATGGAGGTTGTGTGAAAAATTAAGGATATTTGTGATTTTCTGCCTTATTTACCCCCTGGGATAAATAAGATGTGTACACAAATAAATGTGTACAAAAGCATCAAGGAAAAATGCCCCTGGCCATATTTTATAATAGATTTTACTTATCCATACATATTTTGTGGTCTTCAGGGTTGACAACAGGCCTGCCTGCTCAGAGTGATTGGTTCATATGGATCAGAAAGAAAAGATTTTGTTTCTAATGAGAGCATATTAGGATATGGACACAGGTATCCATATTTACATTCTATTAGATCTGACCTATATAGTACCATAGAAACTGGTTTCTGAACTTATAATAACTTTATCCTGTGACTTATAGCCACCTCTGTTAAGAATAAGTTGCATTTTGTGATGGAACTCACTGACAGAATAATTTCTAAAAGCCTCAACAATTCAAACCACCACAAGAAAAAAACCTCCACCCTTTGCAGGTAGTAAATAAAGTGTTTAAGAGATTAATCACATATTGTAAAATATATCAACTGCAGATTAAATTTAAAGGAAGAGTCCTAACACGTGTTCAGCTGCACCTTACTGCAGAGGTTCTGTTTCTGTCCTGCAGGCTTGTCCTTGCTCAGTGTCGAGGCTGTGACACATCTGGTGAGCCCAGGGTGGTTTTGGTCACTGTCTGACCTTTCCTTGCAGTCCCAGGTCCTGCTTCACCTCTGCCAGTGCTGAGTTGATGGCATTGTCTGCACAATGTTTGGGTGCCTTTCTGTCAAAGCATGAGAGGGGAAAAATACTTTTTAAGAGCCTCAGCTGCGGGGAAGCAGAAGAGAATAAAATCACTGGAACTATCCTTATTTGTGTAGCAAGAAAGCTTCTGACTGCAGCCAAAAATGTTTTTCTTGGAGCTACTGGAAGCAGAATGACTATGCTTCCTGCTATAGAAGTTAAATTTAGAAATGAAGTTTTAAAAAGCTTAGAATAAGCATGTGTGCATATATTATACAGAGTCGATAGTTAGGAAGCCACCAACCACGTGAAATTTAAAAAAGGCTTCCTCAGATTGGAGAAAAGGCTGAGAGATGACCCCATCAAGGTCTACACCTTCCTTGTGAGGGAAGATGGAGGGGCAAGTGCTGATCTCCTCTCAGCAAGAGGACACCAGGAAATGGAGTGAAGTGGCACCAAGGGAAGTTCAGGCAGGAGTTCAGGAAAAGTTCTTTATCCTGAGCATGGTCTACCCCTGGAACTGGGTGGAACAGGCTTTTCAGGAAAGGGCTCATGACACCACACCTGTCCAAGGTCAAGGGGCATCTGGACAGGGTTTTTTAGTCTTTTGGTTTATCTCTGTGAGGAGAAGGGAGCTGGATTTGACGATCTTATGGGTCCCCCCCTGGCTTGAGGTATTGCATAATTCTGTGATTCCTTCAGTGAATTCACTCTCTGTGGCTTTTTCTATATAGGGACCCTTCTTATCTGTGATGTAAAATGGTTTGCTTTTCCAAAAAATATTTGGAACTTCATAGGTAATAAGAGGCTAATAGTTCTCTGGTATTCAGAAAAAAAAATAATTTAGAAAGATCTCCCCTTGTTTGCTGTGTACAACCTCATTTCATCCCAAAGTGTTCTCAGTGAGTCTGCAGGGTGAAATGGAATAATCTTATGGTGCCTGACACACAACTATGGAGATTTCTTTCCTATATATGACTTTAGCTCAATTATCTTAGTGAAATGGAGAGCACTGGTGCTGGCTTAAGATTTCTTTTCTGCCACTTCCACAGTATATTCCCTTTCTTCTCTTTGAAAGTTCCACCTCTATCATTTGTATGGGTGGGATGTGCCTCGCACTTGGACTTTTAAAGATTTTTTTAAGCAGCACACTGCTTAGAGTTGTTGGATACTTTTTCCTCTGTTTCTCCCACAAAAGGTAATTTTAATTAAGTAAAGTGGACAGGTTTATTGGGCTAATTTCACCAGCAGAATATGTGATGTGCCTGTGTTTGCTGGGCTATGTTGTAATGATCCCTCAGCCAGCTCTGGGACTTGGTGTGTCTCCATGAGCTAAAAGCATATCAAACACCAACATTAACTTTGCTTTTAGAGGTAGTGCACTCTTAAAAAGACTGATTGTTTTAGACTTGGCTCTGCTCTTGCTACAGTGGTATTGTGGCCTGGAGCTAATTGCACACTTAATTAATTCATGCTTGAACAACAGCTATGAATAAATATTTATTTTCCTGCTTTACTTGAATAGGTTCATCTGATAGAGATTCTCCATCAGTGTCCAGTCCTGTGCAAAAGGCAGAAGAAGATCCATCCACTGACACAGCAGACTCGTGCTAGAGCACCCCAGCACAGATATTTTGGATTTAAATCCCACTTTTAAGGAAGCTAAACTCTCTTTTCCCTTGTGAAGGAACAGCCATATTTTAAAACCAGTACATGTTAGTCAGAAAAGTCAGACAGTTCTCTCTTCAACAGAAATATTTTTTCTTACTCCTTGTGAAAATGGTATATTATGTGCTAGAGGGGCTGCACATCATCCTTCTGAAGGAAAGGGCACTTTTTTTCCACCTTGAAGAAGGAATTTTGATGACCATCTTATAAAAAAAGCTCAAAGACATTTTCTCTCTTCATGAGATTTATGTCTAAACCCCTGAAAGTGTCTCTGGTGCTTAAAACTCTTTTTTTTTTTGTGGAGTTCTCACAGGTAAAGTGGCAGATTCCTTCCTCACTCACCGATCCGCTGTGAATCTTGCAGTTACTAGTTATGGCTAATTTTGCTTTAGGGATTTGTGTCTTCAGTCAAAAGGTGCCTTATCTTGTCTCGACAACACATATTCCTTTGATGCTCAAATCCCCACTTGTGAATTGAGGCAAGATTTCCAAATACACTTGTAGGACTGCTTCCCCTTGGTCACAGAAAAAGAAAAACCTTTGTGCTCCAGACCTTTCATCAAAGAACTGCCTCCACGGGGCTTTGGAGATTCTTGAACGTGCAGGGCTCTTTGTGGATAATTGGACGAGTCTTGCTCGATTGTATTCCAAACAATGCCAGGGAAATAGGCAACAGAGAGGGGTTGTAGGAGCATAAAAAGATGCATGGAAAAGCTGACTTTCACAGCCAGTACAGCAGGGTGACTTGAAATGGGAAAATTCGCCTTATGAATCAAGGAGATAATGCTGTTATTCATTTAATCCTTCCTGCATCCTCATGAGGTGCCTCCCCTGGCACGACTTTTATTTCTTTCACACGGCATATTCTTAAAAGTAATTTTGTTCCAAAAAGTATTATTCAGTTTGGTCAGAACAGGGAAATGCCCAGAATAGATATCAGGTAATGTCTTTATGTGGGAAAAGTGCTTTATTTTCACATATCTAAACTAGGAAATAAATTTGTCCTTACTACTTCAGGCAAGTCAGATTGTATCTTTTCTTAACTGCCTGGTCAATTTTAATTTTTTTTTTTTTCTTCTCCCCTAAAAATAGAGCCATATTGCCTTCATATCTGGAAATAAGCTACAAACAGTAGGACATCTCAAAGTTATTTGTGATATTTATTTTCTGCTTTAAAAAAGACAGTTTTTCTAGCAAAATAGATTCAGGGGCTACCTTGAAGATCAGATAATGGATTTCTTGTCAAAAATAATACAGAAAAAAGGGTGGAAAAATGGAATTCATTCATTGAAAGCTGCAGTGATCTTGGTTATTCATGTTATAGTTCAGTAAACACTCTGATGGAATAAAATATTCATTTTACTTGTGGACTTGGAATAAACTCCAGAAGATAAAGCACAGAAATGAACTAAAAAAAAAATGTCCTAGATGTTCCTGAATCAGATAGTCTGAATATCTGATAATCAGACTATTGACAGCGAAGAATGCACATCTTTTAAATCAAGATGCAATACTCAAGTCTATTTTTTGATATGAAAAGAATAAAATTAGATAACTCTAAATAATGAATTTAATGAAGTCCTTTATGATTTTAAACAATATTTAAAGATTTTTATCTCAATGCTCCTCATTCAGAAGGATCAAATAAATCAGATTTCATGGCTTGAAACTTCCCACTCTCACAGCAAGCAACACTTATGCAATCCTGCCAGAGTGCAGGAAGTTGATGTCCACCCTCTGGTACACCTTAATGCAACCAGCTGAGAAAATGCACTGAAGAAGTGCAACTCAGAAAAACTGATAAAGAAAGGCTGGTGACGAGCCAGGATGCTCCTCACAAGATGCTCCTGTAAAAGGCTGAGGAACTTTCTGGGAGCTCCAACAAGGACCACCATAATCCTTGGGGCAGGAATGAATATTTACCCCAGAAGCGAAGCTTTTGTAAGCAGGCCTTACTCAATAGAAAGTGATTTTTTTTGACTGCTAATTTAACTTTTTTTTTTTTTTTTTTTTTTTTTTATGATTAAACTTTAAAGTTAATTTTCTTTGACTGTGAATACAGCTACATTTATAGTCAAGATGTGAAATCCCTTATTTGCAGGTTTTTCCCAGCGCTCATTATCAGGTCTCAGGGTCAGATTTTGGATCGAGCCAGTGATTTGTAAAAGGTCTTAAAAGCATGAAAAAGGACACAAGGCTTTTTTTCTAGTCAGGCTAAAATAGGATATTTTTTTTTAAATTTTTTTGTTTTTAAGGAATGAGAGCTGTGGGTCTCCTTTGTGATGCAGCGCTGGGAAGGTCAAAGGGCATTGCGTGCTCTTGCTCTGTTACCTTATTTCCAACCGGGAAAAAAACCCCAGGCTTATGGGTTTATATTATATTATATGTAATATATTGAGAGGAAGGACTGAAAGTCAAATCTTCATTCTGTATTTATGTCCAATATGTAAGGACCACAGCACGCAGGGAAAACATTGCTTTTTTTTTTTTCTTCCTCATGTTGTTGTGCAATCCATATCGCTTTCTCATAATGGAAAAAAAAAAAGAAACCCTAGTTTATTTTGACACATCCCTGGAAACCCACAAAGCAAAAATTGTTGCTAAATATATGAGGATACAAAAACATTTGCAAAAGTGGGTGAAGAAATAACTTCCTCCCCCTCCCAATGTCTTTTCTTGCACCAAAGCTAAAAAAAACCACATTCTCTGAAGACATTTTGGGAGGGATAAAAGATGCTCTCTGTGCAAGAATATTTTTTTTATTTTGATAGAAAAATAAACACAGTTTCTTTGCTTTCAGGGACATCTTTCCCACGGGGAAGCCCTGCCACCTGCTACCAAGAGATGTGGGAATCATGAGGACGCAAGAAAAATCATCCAGAATCCTGCTGCTGCAATGTTAGAGGGAGTTTCTCAGCAAAACAAACATCTCTTGGGAACATCAGGTGTTTGAAAATGGTGAGCTATTACTGCCAAAGTTTTGCCACGAGGCAGCATGACAGAGTAAATTATCCAATATTTTATTGTACAATATAAACAGTCAATTAAGCATGGGGTAGTGGAAAATGGTATGAAAAGAGCAGCAAAAAAGGAAGGAAGAAGATACCTAGAAGCACATAGACTGCATGTGAAAAAATCATGGAGAGAGCTCTTGTCAGGCTCACATTTAGTCAACACAGAATAATTTTTAATACAGGAGTTTTTCCTTCCTCCCAGTCTGCTGCTGCCCTTTGCTGCTCAGCTGGTAAAACTGAGCCCTTCTGCCCTGATTATTTTATGTATTTATTTAATTTTCTTTTTTGAGACTGAAATGGGAAGACATTCAAATGAAAAATGCTTTTGGTTTTTTTTCCCTTTTATTTCCACATGGCTGTTTTATGTTCCATGTGAATGTAAACTGTTGGCTGAACTGTTGGATTTTATAAGCCAGATATTCTAAAAAACCATTAATTAAAATATATAATGCTGCCTTTAATAAATTCTCACCTCAAGGGTTTTAAAAAAAGGGAAGGACGGAAGAGAGGGGAGGGGGAAAGAAAGAAAGGGAAGGAAAGGGAAGGGAAGGAAGTGGCGGAAGGAAGTGGCGGAATGAAGGAAGGAAGTGGCGGAAGGAAGTGGCGGAATGAAAGAAGGAAGTGGCGGAAGGAAGTGGCGGAAGGAAGGAAGGAAGTGGCGGAAGGAAGTGGCGGAAGGAAGGAAGGAAGTGGCGGAAGGAAGGAAGGAAGGAAGGAAGGAAGGAAGGAAGGAAGGAAGGAAGGAAGGAAGGAAGGAAGGAAGGAAGGAAGGAAGGAAGGAAGGAAGGAAGGAAGGAAGGAAGGAAGGAAGGAAGGAAGGAAGGAAGGAAGGAAGGAAGGAAGGAAGGAAGGAAGGAAGGAAGGAAGGAAGGAAGGAAGGAAGGAAGGAAGGAAGGAAGTGGCGGAAGGAAGGAAGGAAGTGGCGGAAGGAAGGAAGTGGCGGAAGGAAGGAAGGAAGGAAGTGGCG